>NC_092872.1:56244540-56324540 GCF_028372415.1 Notamacropus eugenii | reverse complement strand
GTGGGGTGGGGGTGGGGGTGGGGGTGTTTTAAGGGTTTCCAGTCTGGCCATTTCAATTAGATCCTTCCTTGATCACCCCTACCACCTAGCAATCTCTGCTTTTTTGGAACATCTATAGATAGTATTTAAGAGAATCATTCACTTTAACATTGATTTAGATATCCTTTTCAATTATGCAATTTCCTTACTGGGAGTTTTATATTTCAGATTATGCACCTCTGAGGACCAGTACAATGACGACTGGGTCTTATCTTCCCTAGTAGCACCTCACAGGTCTGGGCTAAAACTTGGTGAACTGAAAATTTCCATTTTTATTTCCATGTGATAAGATGAACTCCTGTCCCCTAGACCCAAGGAAGGTTTGCTTCCACAAGAAAGGAGAGCAGTGGGGGTATTTCTCCTTAGCTTCCTGTTCTGTGCCAGTCTGAGAGATGGTGTTGTAGGTAGCTCCCTAGCCGGAAGAAAAGGCGAGGGTGTAATACGAGGGCTGCACTTTTTCTATTAGTCCATGGTGCAAATCTCAGCCCCAGTCTTAAGAGCTAGGGCAAGTCATTTACCCTTTCTGAGCCTCAATTTCCTCAATTTACACTGGAATAACATCACTTGCACTACTTCCCTCGCAAGGTTGTTGAGAGGAAAGCACTTTTGTAAACCTTAAAGTGTTCTAGAAACCTGAGGTGTCATTATTAAATATCGGCAGCCTAGAGATAAGGAGAAATCACTTAGGGATTGTCTGCCTGGCAGAATTATCCAGGACCACCTCTACCCATTCCTTGGAGAACTATTGGCTGCAATCATAAATTTCCCAGCAGAGGCTGAGCTGGAGAACTTGGCTTGGATCTAGGAAGAAGGTTCATCAAGTTCTCTTCTTGCATGAGAACCTGCCACTCTCCCCATCACTCCCAAGGCTCACCATTCTCTTCCACTTTCCCCCATCCTGTCACAGTGCAGGTCACATTAGTATGAAAGGTGTTGTAGGCCTCAGGAAGACAGGCTGGCAGAATCCAGGGGGAGAAGTCCAGAGGCTGGGCCAGCTTCAAGAGGGCAATGTCCCCATTTGAGGCATCTTCCCCGGAGTAGTCTGGGTGCAGGATCACCTGGCTTAGCGATCTGGAGATGCTGTGGCCTGGGGTGGAAAAGAGCTGGAGTTCCCCGAAGACTACGTGGAACTGGGACACCTTGAATGGCCTGCAAAGGGGGTAGGGATGGGGGCAGGGGGAAATTGTTGGAACAGGACTGGAAGCCTGTGGGGGGAGGGGAACCCTAGGCCCATCATGATGGAGAGTAAGCTTCGATGGAAATCCTATATCCCTGAAAGTAGCCTCAAGTGTATGGGAGCTCCCTAGAGTCAAGGGGCAAACTGTCACAAGGGGGCTGTGTGGAGAATTAGGACCGTCACGACAACGGACGACTGTTCAAATCTTGATGTGGGAGGAGGAAGTTGGGTCTCAGCAGGGGCGAGTGGCTCACTGCTCTGGAAATGAAGGTGGCACAGTGCTGAGATCAGCCTGGTGATGGAGTAGTTGTACCAACCACTGGGGACTAATGTTTTGGTTTGGGGCAATTGCTACAGCTACCATGGTATCGTTCCTGCAGAGCCATTGCCCCAGGCCACCGCAATTACAGATAACACAGATTTGTACTGGATTCAGTCTTCCATCCCAACCCCGGTTCTTGGGTGGTAGCTTTTCCAGCAGCAATCTCAGGTAGATCTCCACCCATGGTTGATTTGAGGGTGAATTGAATGCTGCTTGCCCCAGGAAATGCTTTGTGCTACTAGTCTTGGGTGACAAAATGACTAGCTCTGCCCTCTCCTCCACACCCCAAATGATTGGAAGGATGGAAAACAACAAAATATGACTAAATACAGCTATCTGATATTTTCTATTCAAAGCAATTTGGATTATCCTCTGTATGTTGCCCAAAGATGTCACAACTAGTGAGTTGTGGAACTGGGACCCATCACAGAGATCCTAACCCAAGATCTTGCTTCTAGCACAGGGTGCTACCAGCTCAGCCATATAGCTGGTAACTTCTGGGGAGTTGCAGACATCTCAGATGAGGAAGTATGATAGGGAAAAGAGCCGGGGACTGGAAGCCAGGAAACCTGAATTCTAGTTCCAACTCTGTCAGTAGTTGGTCGTGAGACTATAGACAAGACAGGTCTCCCTTTCTGGGCTTCAGTTTGGGGCACAGTTGTGTCTGTGGACTGGATCAAAGGACTCTGGGAGATTAAGCTGTTGGTACAGCTGACTCTTGGATAGAGTCATAGGCCTTGGGGGGAGGGGGAGGGGGAAGAGATGATGAATGAGAAGGGGCCTGGTCACTCACTGTTGGAAGCAATGGGCTGCTGTCAGAACCCAGCTATTAGAAATGAGAGTGGCCCCACAGATGTGGGCCTGATTCTGCCTTAGACTGGCCTGCCATGGCCAAGCCCCTTCACGGGCATTTTTGCCTCCAACGATGCGCTCATTCACCTGGTTCTTCAGGATTTGCTGACCACAGGCTAAACAGAGAAGGCAGACTTAGGACCGATACCCTCCACTTCTCCTTAGAACCTCTATACCTTCCCTTCAGTTCCACCCCATGATCCCCCTTCTTGCCTCCAGTCACCTACCTGAACTTATCCAGTGATCTTCTTCACCTGGAAAGGACAGGATGATAAGTAGTGTGGAGAGGGATCTTAATTAATTAACTTGTCTGCCTACTGGGGGTCTAGCTGGGCTGCTGGGGACCTCTCCTTCAGCTACTTCCTTTGCCCTGCTTCTTTTTCTGCCCCTTAGTCTCTCTTCTTCCCTTTTATTCCCATCCTCCTGCCCCCATTTAGATGCCTCAGTGTTCCCTCTAGATCCTCTATTGTCACTCTCTGGACCTCAGTTTTTACTTCCTTCCTCCCCCATTCCT
The DNA here is from genome assembly GCF_028372415.1 of Notamacropus eugenii. NCBI lineage: Eukaryota > Metazoa > Chordata > Mammalia > Diprotodontia > Macropodidae > Notamacropus > Notamacropus eugenii. Next base: position 56,321,636 of record NC_092872.1, on the reverse strand, counting down.
ATAGATCACCCTTTGCTATTTCTTGGACTGATTTTTCAGTCATGTAGAGGACTTAATTTTCAGTTATTTTCAGTTGGTTTCTCAGAGATCCTTGTCCTGTGGGAATTGATCTCCAAACAGATAGAGGGAAGTATAGGACTCCAGCATCCTGGATTGTAGGGAGCTATCTGGAGCAGGTTGGATCCCAATCTGTATACAGAAGGGGAGTAGGACATGTGGATACTGAGATGATCTTAGGGTTGTCCTGTGGACAGCTAGGGTTGAGGTACAGTATATCTGAGCCCCAGAGGAATTACTGAGGATATACCTGGGTACCTGGTACCTGGGATATACCTGATACCTGGGTCTTAGGAAGGATTAGGATTAGAGGACAACACCTGGATCTTGGTGAGAACAAGGACTTGAGACATTCTCCCTGAATCCTGGGAAAGGATAGGCTGCCTGATCCTCAAGGGGCATCGAGTCCAGGGAGGAAGGAAGGACCCTGAGGTAGGCTAGACCAAAGGCATTGAAGAGTGAGGAAAAGAATGACTGGGAGGGATGCTCTGGTCCTATGGACCGGGGTGCTCTGGGGCCCTGACTTTTTTCTTAAGGACTTACCTTTTGTCAAAGGCGGCAGCAGTGGCAGCAACAGCAAGAGCCAGGCAGTCCCCAGTTGTTCCATTTCCCTTACTGGGTCCTGGGGCAGTGGGCAGAATGCCAGGGCTCCACCGCTACTGTCCTTTTGTCCCCAGGGCCTGGGGAAGGCAGAGGTAGGCAGGCCTGAGAATGATTAACTCCACCCCTCAGAGCTCCCTGTGCCAGCACCCCAGCTTGGGTGTTTCCTTGAACTCACATCTGTTGCGTGTATGTGTGTGTGTGTGTATGTGCGTATGCGCATGTGGGTGTGTTTTTCCAATCATGAACTGTTCCCCTACCTGCCCAGGGGTACCAAGAACTTCCTGCTCTGCAGGCCAGAAAACTACCAGCCAAGTCAACAAGTTGTAGTTTCAATTTTTGATAAGACTGAAGTGGAGGGAGCCAGTCATTCCACTCCCAGTCTGCTTGCCTGTTACCCTTCACCAGAGTATTTTGACCCAGGCATTTTTACCTGGGTCCGCTAGGGTTAAAGTCTCAAGAAATAGAGGTTTATAGCTACAGGGAAACAGGTTATCTAATGCTAGGAACTTTTGGCCTGGGACTCAGACATTTTTGAGGAGTAGGAGAGACAGGGAAACACAGGGACAACCATATTCAAATATAGACATATATCAGGCACAGTGGGGTAGGAAATGCCCTCTGTTCATTTTTATTTCTCCCTTTCACCCCCAATCAGAATAAGCTCTCCACATTCCTTTCCTCTACTTATTTACCTCCTACTCACTTCTTCGCCCCTTGCAATATAGCTTCTTGCCCTCCTGATAGACTGAAATTACTTTCTCCAAGGCCACCAATAATGTCTTTCTTGCCAAGCTTTCCAAGTCTTCATCCTTTTTGACCTCTTTACAGCATTTGTAACTGTTGCTCATCCTCTGTCTGACTGTTTCTTCCTGGTATCTTTTGCAGGGTCAGTATCTATGTCCTGAACCCTATATATGTGTACTTAGGGCTATGTCCTATGCCCTATTTTCTTTCTGTATTTCCTTGGTGAGGTCATCAGTTGCTATGGCTTCAACTATGGTTCCTGTTTATAACTTCCAAATCCAATCCTCATCTCTCTACCAAATTGCAATCTCAATCCCTAATCAACAAATGTTTATTAAATGCCAAGTGCCCACCAAAGACCAAGATAAAAATGCAAAAATGAAAGTCCCTACCTCAAAGAGCTTGGATTCAGTCACTAACTGCCTGCTGGGCTTCTCTACCTCGATGTTCCATATTCAATTCACTCTCACCATGTATATTCAAAACAGGATGGGAAAGTCAGAATCCTAGGTCCTGGGTTGCAGCCTCCTTATGGTTTTCCCGAAACCTATTCCTCCTAATTTATCCTCATTCCATTGAGGATAATAGAATATTTTTGCTCTCTCCAATCTAAACGATGTTTCTAGAGCTCAGGTCTGACCATATTGTGTGTTTGTCCTTCATTGCCAAAGAAGAAATGCCACCAGAGAAATAATGACATGACTTGCACTTGACTTTGTTTTGAGTGAGAGAGGGCTGTGCAGGTCACCAGCCTCACTTTTCCTCCAGAGCCATCTGAATCCAGCAACCAGATATTCATCAGGATGATGACTGGAGATGACCCAGGATGAGGCAGCAATTGGGGTTAAGTGACTTGCCCAAGGTCACACAACTAGTGAGTGTCAAGTGTCTGAGGTGAGATTTGAACTCATGGTCCTCCTGACTCCTGCACTGCTGTTCTATCCACTGCACCACCTAGCTGCCCCTTCTGACCTTATTACTCCCTTGTTCAAGAAGCATCAATGGCTCCCTCTTGCCTGAAGATATAAAATACAAGTTCCTCTGTTTGGGAATCAAAGCCCTTCACCATCTGGCTTCAACCTGTCTTCCACATGGACTTATTTCATACTATTCCCTTCATGAACTTTGTATTTCAGGAAAACTGGTTTACTTTCTTGTTCCCCATTTAGGATATTTTATTTCTTGCCCCTTTTCTTTTGCATTGACTATGCCTGGAATACTCTTTTCACTTTTGAGCTTTCAGAATGCCTACCTCTCCTCAGGCATCAGTTCTAGTTACTGCCACCTACAAGAAGCCTTTCCTAATCACTAGGTCACTAGGCATTCCTTCACAGGAAATTATTTTGCATGGACTTAGTACATGTTTCCTATCTGTGTCCATGTTGTTTTCCTCCAATATAAGATCCTTGAAAGCCGGAATCATTGTTTTTGTCTTTACTTCCTCAGAACCAAGAATCTGGTGATTCTGAGTCTGTGTATGGTACATGGTTGGCTTGTTGGATTGAGTTGAATTGTAGACATAGGCTCATAGACCTACATAAGTACAGACATTTTATTGAAAGTTTAAAAAATTATTTTATTTTGGCATCATATTCATTTCCTAATACATTACTTTCTTCTCGTTTATCAAGTGCTCCATCCTTTGTTAGTCAATAAAAACATGAAAGAAAAAAGTAGCTCAGCAAAATCAAGAAAAACTCATCATGACTGCATGTGCAATATTACATAGGCATGTTGAGGTCAGGGAACCATAATGTTGAGGTTTGGGGTGCTTGGGACCCCAAAATACCAACACCCTGGGTCCTGACAATGAAGGGTTAGAGTGGGAAGCAGGTGGGGACAATCCAGAGGCAACAGACTTTGGAGGGCCAGGCTAGGTTAAGAGTAATAGATTTGGGTATGAAAAGATGGATTAAATGGGAAAATTCAAGGAGAGTTCAAGGGGGTTCCCAGAATCTGTACCCCATCAGGCATAGTGTCCCAACATAGGTACACACATGTAAGATACACTTGGGCACACATATATGGACACATACATAGCTATACATATCACACAGGTCCACACATTGGAAATGATGGGGTACAGACTCTGAAAACTCCCTAGAACTCTACTTCATTCTTCCCACTAACTCTGGCATTCTCCTGAGGTTATAAGCCTTTCATTATAGCTATGCCCAATATTGTGTTGCCCTTAACCTAGCCTAGCTATCCTTAGTCTGTTATCTCCAGATAGCTTTTGGTTACTTACCACCCTTGATCCTGTCAAAACCCCATTCTCTTGGTTCCTGACTTCCCACTTCTAGTCACCCCAGTCTACTGGCCATTCCCATCAAGATCCTCCCTAGGATTCTTCTTCTAATCACCCCAGACTACTTGACCACCCCTAGATTCCACCCTCAGTCTTTCTGTATGTAAGATCCATCTTGTTTCCATGAAGGTGCTCAGATTCAATTTGGACCATTTACATTAGCATTACAAACATTCAGATTCTTTGAGAGTCTAGGCAATGCTGGGATGCCTTAAAGAGTCTGGCCAATATGGGGGATTTTTAATAAACCTTGTTTTTCTTTGGCTAAAAGAAAGCTTGGATCAAATTCACTCAGCATGGACCAGCATGTCACTATTTTGGGGTCCCAACACTCCTAAACTTAAACAGAGATACATAGCCATATTCAGATACATGTACACAGAAGTACATGCAGAAGTCTATAACCTGAGAAAGGAGGAAATCTAAAAGGGAGAAAAATGCAGATACGTAAGGAAGTTGAAACAAAGATCTAGGGAGAGAGGAGGGACAAATGGTGTGACTAGGGGCAACAATCCACAAACAAGTATTTGTTATGTAACTGCTATGTGCTAGGCACTATGCTGGGCACTAGGGATAAGAAGAAAAAAAAAAGAGACAGCCCCTGACTTCAAGGAATTTACATTCTAAATAGTGAAATGACACTTAAACAATATGTACCACACATGTGATGTGTCCTCTGATGACTCCCTGGGATCTGAGATTCCACAAAAAAACAAGTAGAAGGAGAAGAAGAAAGCCATTACAAGATCCAGGTCAGAGAGGACTGGCAAATTCTTCCCTACCCAACACCTAAGGGTGATTTTATAGCCTGATGACTGAGAGCATGATATAAAAAGTTAATTGCTAGTGAGTAAATAAACCTGTGGCTCTTTCAGAAGAACTAGAGAGACCCTGGATTCCAAGAAAAAACAGTTTAAAGAACTTGGAGAAGAAAGGAAGAAAGAGAGGGAGTAGGAGAGAGGAGAGGAGAGAGGGTTGAGGAATGGGAAGGAGAGACGAGGAGAGAGACACAGAATGAGTATGAATGCAAGCAGAGAAAAGGATAGGAGAAAATGATGGGGTACAGGCCCAAGTCAAGACCTTTAGCCCTTACCCCAAAAGAATTTGTGTCCCATTTGTCTATGGGCCCTGGAAAACCCCACCCTGAATTCTCCTTGAATCTTCCCACTTGAACTGGCATTTGGCTGAGGCTATAAGCCTTTTGTTATAGCTATGCCCAATTCTCTGTTACTCTTAATCTAGCCTAGAGTAGAAGAGGCAGCTAGGTGGTGCAGTGGATAGAGCACCAGTGCAGGAGTCAGGAGGACCTGAGTTCAAGTCTCACCTCAGACACTTGACACTCACTAGCTGTGTGACCTTGGGCAAATCACTTAACCCCAGTTGCTTCATCCTGGGTCATCTTCAGTCATCCTGATGAATATCTGGTCACTGGATTCAGATGGCTCTGGAGGAAAAGTGAGGTTGGTGACCTGCACAGCCCTCCCTCACTCAAAGCAAAGTCAAGTGCAAGTAATGTCATTATTTCTCTGATGGCATGGTCTTCTTTGGCAATGAAGGACAAACATACAGCCTAGACTAGCCTGGCCCTCCATAGTCTGTTATCTCCAGATAGCATTTGGCTGCTATTTCCCACCCTTGATCCTATCAAAAGCCCATTCTCTTGTTTCCTGGCTTCCCACCTCTAGTCACACCTGTCTACTGGCCACTCCCATCAAGATCCTCCTTACACTCCTCCTCTAATCATCTCAGACTACTTGGCCACCGCTAGATCCCTGCCTCATTTTTTCTGTATATCTTGTCTCCATGAAAGTGCTCAGATTCAATCTGACTTGCTTACATTAGCGTTACAAATGTTCATATTCCTTAAGAGTCTACCCAATATGGCAGATCTTGAACAAACTTTATTTTTCTTTGACTGAAAGAAGGCTTGGGTCGAATTCATTTTGGCAGGACCCGTGTGTTACTGTTTTGGGGCTGTAGCACCTCTAAACCTCAACGAAAGGACAAGGGCCAGGAAATGAAGCTAGAGAAAGAAGAGGATTAAACAGAGGCACCAGTAACCAAGCAAGGGCTCTTAGGTCATATTCATACCCCAAGCTCAGTTGTATTGCTGCTCTGGCCTAGGAAAGTTGAATTAGAGTGAATCTGTTCTCTGACCAGGCCTCATACTCTTTTTGTGGTCTTCAAAATCTCTAACTTGAGGATAAGTTACTGTGAATATGGAGGCAGCAAAAATATCACTGGACTGGGAGTCAGAAGCTCTGGGTTTTAATTCTGACTGCTATAGATTGACTTGTGATCTTGGACTAGTCACTTCTCTCTGTTTACTCATTTTCAAAATGAAGGAAATGGAATCACTAAATGATTTCTAAGGTTCCTTTAAGCTTTACATTTTTGATTGTGTTTTAACATTGAGAAACTGCTTCTGGGCACACAGGGGTTGAGGCATTGTATCACTCCCTTTTCCTCTCTTCTGGGACCCAAGCATGTGGTCTGGACTGTGTTTACTCCTGGGAGTAACCGTCTTCTAAAGAATGATAAAGCTAGGTTCTCATACTCTTTGATTCGCAAAACCTCCACTCTGGATCCCTAGGGAAAATTTATTAAAATCCTAGGTTATAGCATCTATCTAGGGTTTCTTCAAACAGGAGGAGAAGAGTGTTCAATGTATAATATGAATCAGATATGGGACAGGCATTTATTTCCTATACACAAAAGGAATGCTCAAACAGAACACAAAGTATGCATACAAACTTAAAAATTTTTCCCCACTTAAAAGTATTTTATTTTTTCCAATTACATGCAAAGATAGTTTTCAATATTCACTTTTATAAGATTTTGAATTCCAAATTTTTTTCTCTCTCTTTTCCCAAGACAGCAAGCAATCTGATATTAAATGTATTTCCATATTAGTCATGTTGTGAAAGATGAATCAGAACAAAGAGAAAAACCATGAGGAAGAAAAAACAACAAAAAAGAGAAAATAGTCTACTTCAATCTATATTCAGACTCCATAGTTCTTTCTCTGAATGTGAATAGCATTTTCCATCATGAGTCTTTTGGAATTGTTTTAGATCACTGCATTGCTGAGAAAAGCCAAGTCTATCAAAGTTGGTCCATGCACAATGTGGCTGTTACTATGTATAATGTTCCCTAAGCATCAGTTCATATAAATCTTCCCAGGCTTTTCTGAAATCTGCCTGCTCATCGTTTCTCATAGCACAATAGTATTCCATTACATTCACATACCACAACTTGTTCAGCCATTCCCTAATTGATGGGCATCCCCTCAATTTCTAATTTTTTGCCACTGCAAAAAGAGCTGCTATAAATATTTTTGTACATGTCATTCCTTTTCCCTTTTTTATGATCTCTTTGGGATACAGACCTAGTGGTGGTATTGCTGGATCAAAGGGTATGCACAGTTTTACAGCCATTTGGGCATAGTTCCAAATTGCTCTCCAGGATGTTTTGATCAGCTCACAACTCTACCAACAATGCGTTAGTGTTCCAATTTTCCCACATTTTCTCCAACATTTATTATTTTCCTTTTTTGTCATATTAGCCAATCTGGTAGGTATGACATGGTACCTCAGAGTTTTAATTTTCATTTCTCTAATCAATACAAACTTAAACATTTTAACTACAGTTATACTTTCTCTGGAGACTGTACAGTCTGAACCACTCTAGGTAACATGTCTGTTAGCAAAACGACCAGCCTTGGGCCAATCCTCTTTGGATGGAGACATTTCCCTGTTAGCCAGCTCCATTCCTTGGACCTAGGACACGTAGACTTCTCAGACTACTGAGACCACTTCCAAACTTGGACATGTCCACACCAAGACTAGCGTTTTCCTGTTCAGGGAATCAAATACAAGTGGAAAAGGCAGCTAAGGGCTGTTGACCTGAAAGTTTGGTTAAATAAGTCAAACCGCTAGGTGATATATAAATTCATATTGTTTCTTTCCTTAAAGCTAAGCAGATACATGTATACATGGAACCAGAAAAATTCTGACTGACTGTTAAAAGAATTACAAGTCTTATTATACATTTTAGAACAATCCCAACTCAGGATGTCTGCATCCTTCAGATTTATGGTCTCTATATGTGTTTAACCATAGCATGAGAGAGGAAGTTTCTTAGTAAAATAAGTTGTAAGTAAGTAAGTAAGAAAAGACAATTGACAAAGTGTACATTGAAATTATGATCTCAGGATATCTGTATTTCCCCTTTATAGCATATGTCCATAGGATACCGAGATAAGAAAAGTCCCACTATTTAAGACAGTGTCTGGTCCTAGATGTCTTGTCCTTTAGTGGCTACAAACAGAAAGAATGCTCCTGGTCACCCTCATCTGGTCTTAGAGTTGTTGACACAGGAAAAGGCATTTTTAGAGCAAAGCAAAGCATGTCTGGTTGATTAGTTCAGGCTTTGGCCTTTATTGGGGTTTAAATGATCTTAAATGATTATCAGGGCCTGGGTAGAAACTCGTTGAGTTGATGTGATTGGGGGAAGTAACTACTCGGGGTTTGTCATATTATAACAAAAAAGAACTCTAACAAAAAAAGTGCCAAATAGCCTGCTATAATCTGCATTCAGAGTCCATCAGTTCTTTCTCTGGAGGTGGATAGCATTTTTCATCATGAGTCCTTTGGGATAGTCTTGGATCATTGTATTCTAACTAAGTCATTCACAGTTGGTCATCGTACAATATTGTTGTTACTGTGTATAATGTTCTCCTGGTTCTGCTCACTTCACTCTGCATCAGCTCATGTAGGTCTTTCCAGGCTGTTTTGAAATCATCCTGCTCATCATTTCTTCCAACACAATGGTATTCCATTACAAACATATACCACACTTTGTTCAGTCATTCCCCAGTTGATGGGCATCCCTCAAAGGGAAATTTAAACATAAACTATTAGGGATGAAGGAAATCTTAGATTACCTCGCCCAGCTCGTTTTGCAGATGGAGAAGATGAGGTCCAGAGAAAAATGACTTGCCTAAGTCACAGAGTTAGTGGCAAAATTGGGACTAAAACACAGGCCTGCTAAGTCCAAGTCTAAATTTTACTTGAATATACCATCCTGACCTCTTGCTTGTACAGGGTATTTTTATATTTTGCTCCTTGCTGTGGTCATATCATCTTTACCCTTTGCATGGCTCTGGTGGAGACATATTGGTTTTTGCTATTACTACTCTTTGACTTTTAGATGCATTTTTTTTTTTGGAGGAGGAGGTGAATGTGAAGAAAGGAAAGGGGAAATTTGAAGTAGAAGAGTTCATGACACTCAAACCACAGTTTAGGAGTCTATTCAACTTTATTAGGCACCTTAGGTTAAAATTAGGAAGCTTCTAGAGTCCCCCAAGGACAGAACTAGGTAGAAGGAGCAATTCTAGAAGTGAGAGGAGGATCCTGGGTCAGGTGGCCTCCTGAGGTTATCCAGAAGTGGGGGAGGGAAGCAGACATTCATCACTGTTTCTCCTTGAAAGAACCATCACCCAATTTTTCATGCAAATACTGAGTCTCTCTTCCCTTTCTATTTCACTTGCTCAACACATACTGAGCTGAGTTGGCTATTTTTAGAAACCAGAAAGGAATGATGGCAAGATGTGGCGGGATTAGGGATGATTGGGCTCTTGGTGGGGTTGGTGCAGAGCTGGAGTGCCTAAGTGGGCCTGGATCCAAGGCCAGTAGTGGGCCACACTGGTGTAGACACCTGGGCGGTTGGGCAAAGCACATCCCTTGCCCCAACTCACCACGCCTTCAAGGACCCATCGACCAGACTGGATGCACACCAGGGGGCCCCCAGAATCTCCCTGAGGGAACACAACTGCTCAGCTTTCCTGGTGTCTGAGGCCCTTCTCAGAACCCAGGCTGTTGCTGTCCCTGCTCCACCCCCGAACCTCAGCATCCCTTTTCCCTTCCTAGCTTGCCAGCTCCTTCTTCCATCTTGGAACCCAAGTGTCAGGTCTTAGGGCTGCTACAGCTGAGGTTCCCACTGCCTCCTATTCACTGATGTGTGGGGAATGGGAAAGGGTCTGACTGCTCGAGTCATTGATCCTTATCCCACCCTAACATGCGGCCACTGGAACCAGTCAGTCCTGCTAAAGGAGGCTCAGATGTGAAATCTTCAAATGATTAACACACTACTTTGGCCAAGTCTGAGGGATCTCCTAATCTTCTACCATCACTTAACCACTGGCCATGGTCGCAGTGGTCTAGTCAGTGAAGAAACCCTGGAAGGGGTTTTTACAATTTCTGATGCACCCAGTTCACATACTGGCCAGTGGGCCAGTACGGCTGGGAGGCCTAGGTCCCAGGGGGTGGAGCCTCACCTGGCAGGCATCCTTGCTGCCTCTGGCATAGCCTGCACATACGGTGCCAGGCAAGACTATGGGCTCGGTGAGGGGGATGTTGGAATCCACGTGGTAGAGTCGGTCACAGGCCCGTCTGTCTATCAGGGGGACCTGGACGCCCTGCAGGGTCCGGGAGCCAGGCAGTGGCGCTGCGGGAACAGGACAGGACAGGAATGGGGCAGCCCTGGGGCATGGAGAGGAATAGCAGGCACTCAGAAATACTTCTCTAGGAGGGGTAGGGAAAGGAGAGCAGTAGAAATTTGCCAGAAGAGATAGGGGCACACGGGAATACCTCCCTGGTGGGAAAAGAACGACTGTGGGTTCTTGGAGAATGAGGAGAGGGAGCACGCCTGGGCTCAGTAATGAGGAGATAGGCATGTAATTTCCCCCCCACCTGGGGGTAAGTGAGTGGGGTAGGATACAGAGTTCTCTGCTAGGAAAGGAAGCCTTGGTTGCTCTTTCTCAGCTCACCTCCGGGCTGAAGGCTGCCCCAGCCAGTGACCCAGCACGGAGTGCCCGGGGGTGGCAGGGCTCCACGTCCAGGTAGGCAGACCGGTCGGATACGGGCACTGAATGGGACTGGGCGGAGGAGCTGGACCAGCGCGATGTCGCCCTGGGCTCCGTCTTCCGAGAAGTTGGCGTTGAGCACGACCCGCAACAGTTGCAAGGAGAGAGCCTGAGGCGAGGGCCGGGCCAGGCGGAACTCCCCCAGTCGTACTCGGTACTCCGACAGCCTCACGGGTCTGGGGGCGAGAGAGCCGGGGAGAGGCTGAGGAGTCGGACAAGGCGGATTAGGACAGCAACCCGGGGCCCGGGAAAGGATGCTCAGCTACTTCTTCTTCCTCTGGAATAGCCTGCACATAGGCTGCCCTCTCGCCCTGGTTCTTCCCGGAGCCTGAGGTTGACCCTATCCGCAGCATTCCACAAACCTGCCCGCCTACCCACCCTCTCCTGGCGTCCCCCACCCCAGCCTCCAGTGGTGCTGGGCACCCGCAGCTGGCTTCTTTCGGTCGGCTTCTCCATGTCCGATGGTCTTCGCGCCTCAGCCTTGCAGAGGAGTCAGACGTGCTCCTCCTGGAGAGGTCGGAGCCAAGGCGTCTTTATCTCCCAAGGGTTTACTGGAAGGATCTCAGAGGTCATGTCACCCAACCATCCCATTTTACAGATGGGGTTCAGAGCAGTAAATCCAGTTTCGGAAGGTCATCCAGGCACTAAACAGAAGAGCTGGATTTGAACCTAGGTGCTCTGGTTCCAAAATCAGCGTTCGGAACGCTACTCCCAGGCCAACTGGTCCAACTCTGGAACTTCTTGCCTACTAGGACGCAGGTGTCCTCCCCCTCCCGTCCTTTTCCCTGGATCCAAAAGCCCAGACATCTTCTGCTTCTCTTCTGGCTTTTGTTTTGTTTTGTTTTTTGAGTCCTCTGAGCTCTTTCTTACCTTTCCACATCCAGGTACCCTGCTCTCCCCATCTCCCGGGCCAGAATGGGAGGGGAACAGGAACCTAGGCATCCTGTTCCCTTGCTCCCTTTCCTTTCCTAGGGTCCAGGCTTTAGGATTCCCAGGGCTCCCATTGTTTTCCCCAACCAGGCAGACATACACTTCTGCCCGTTACCTGCCCCAGGCACCAGGCTCTTTCTCCCACAGACCCAGGCATTCACTTTCATTCTCTGTGATACCCAGACGCTTCTCTTTTGTTCCCCCCCAGAACCCAAGGGCCCTGGAGAATTACGTCGTCGACGTCGACGAACCTTGGGAAACAGTGAGCTGCAGTCAGCACCCACTGGCGAGAGATGAGTGAGGCCCCGCACACATGGGACCGCTGGTACTGCAGGCTGGCTTGCCATGGCCATTCCCCCTCCCGGGCATCCCTCCCGCCCACGATGCGGCCAGACATCCGGAGCTGCCCGCAGCCTGGGGAGACATAGGGGCAAGCCTGGTGAAAAAAGGGCACTCGAGTCTTGTGAAAGGGATAATGAGAACCTGGGAGAAGGGACATTTCTGGTTCTGGGAATGGGGCAATGACCCGCTGGGAGGCAAGATGTCTGAATTCTGTGAGTGATTGAGTAGTAAGGCCAGGAGATGGGTCAGGCCAGTGCTAAGTGGAGAGAGAGGCCAGTTCTGCGGGCTTTGTACCTGGAGACATCTGTGTTTCTGCAGCTCCTGGAGAAAGAATAATAATTGTAACTGACTTTTATATAGTCCTGTTGTTGATCTTCATAAAACTTTGTGAAGGAGGCGAGCATTATCCTCTCCATTTTACACATGAGAAGATACAGGCTAAGAGAGGCCATGTTGTGTAATAGAATGATGGCTGGATTTGGAATGGGCAGACCCAGTTAGGAAGCCTAGCTCACCTACTTCTTGTGTAACCTTGGGCAAATTTTTTTATTCCCCTGGGTCTCAGTTTCCTCCCTTGTGAAGTAAGGGTATTGGACCATTATCTTCAAGGTTCTTTCTATCCCCGAATCCTATAAATGACCAAAATAAGGTATTTGTCCAAATTCATACGATTATTAAGTATCAGAGCCAGGATTCACACTGAGGTTTCTCTCACTCTACAGATGCTCCACAGAGAAAATAAAGAGATGGAAGTGGATAATCTGATTGTGGGTGTAAAATAATACCGAGGAGGGGAGATAACATAGAGAAGGGCTTAGAGACAGCAGGAATCTGACGACAGAACTTGGAGGGGATAAGGGGAATGATTATGCTAATTCTCTTGTATTTTGTAGAGTTGGAACAGAAAAGGGGAGTATAATTCTAGAATCGGAGGCGGGGGAGAGACAATGTGAATAATTAAGAAAATGAGTAAGAAAACATGGAATACAATATGTATGTGCTGGTGCTTGGAGCCTGGGCCTCAATAATCAGGCAATGGTAATGGAAAGGTAGAAAGGAAAATGTCTGGAGTCTAGACTGGAGAGCCAGGAGCTTCTTATGTGTCTGGGTTGCAGGGGAACCTCCAGAGAAAAGGGTCTCAAAAGGGAAACCTCTCACCCTTAGGGATGCAGAGATTTCAGAGTAGTGAAGAGAAAAAAGCCAGCAAGGAAGAAAGCTGAAGGTGGGAAGGCAGAGCAGGAATTCTGGGAAGGGAGAGAAATAGCTCAGTGTATGAAGAATCAGTGTTCCTCGATATCCATTCTCTTCCCCACTTTCAATCGCTGCCAGTCCTGTCTACCCCCTCTCCTCACTTACCTAGCAATAGCAGTAGCAGCAGAGGGCCCTGTTGGCATGAATACTCCCTCATTTTTTCTCACTGGGTCCTGAGGAAAAAGGACAGAGACAAGGAGATAGAAAGGACAACCCTAAATGGATATGGAGAAGGTTGAGTGAACCTAGAAGCCTTGGCTTTCACACCTTGGTCAATAACCCCCATTCCTTTTTACCTTGTGTCTTTGAGGGTCCCAGTTCTGCACCCTCTCTGCTATTGTCTCCCAGAACCCAGGGGTCTGGATTCTTCAGCCCTTACAGCCTTTCTGGGACCCAGGAATGCAGTATCTCTCTCCCTTCTCATCCATTGGTCTGGGCTCTTCCCAGTGATTTTATGGAAAATATTGAAGGGGGTGGTGCTGGTGGGGGGAGAGTTTAAAGTGCTCCAGAGGGGAGGAGGCTGGGGGAGAGGGGAGTAATTAAAGGAGCGGGGGGCAGACCTGGGGTGGTACTCTCTGAGGCTAAAGAAACAAAGATGCTTTCAGAAGCTTATTTGTGTGAGGTGAGGTAGGGAACAGGACACCTGGATTTCCGGAAAGGAGCTGCTTCTCCAGCTCAGGACACCTGGGTTTAGGGAGGCCTGGGAAGGGGTGGGGTGAGGGCTGGAAAGTCAGATGTCCTGTATTCTGAGAGGGCAGCAAGCTTGGAGGAATATGTGAGAATCTGACAGAAAGGTGCCAAGTAGGCTGAAATCTTTGCTAGACTCCCAGAAGCCCCAGGAGGATAATTAGCAGCTCATCCCCAAGGAGTCTGTCTCCATTCTGAATCCCATCTCCATTCAGCTTCAGATTTCACTTTCTAAGCCACTATTGTTTAGTTCTGGACAGTTAGCAGCACAGTTCCCATCACCCCACACTGATCCCTAACCCTGACTTCAGACAGAACCCTCCCCCCCAAACTGGGGCCCCAGACCAATGTCCATCCCCCAACCTGAGACTGCTTCCCACACCTCACTCTAGGCTGCCCACTGACTCTATCTCCAGTGTGATGCTTAACCCTGGCCTCCAGATTGACCTAGGATTACAGAATATTGGAAAACATTTTAGAGATCATTTAGTCCCTCATTTTACAGAAGAGAAAAGTGAGGTCCAGATAGATAAAGGGACTTACCCTTAAGTTATGAAAGTTGTTGAGCTGAGACTCAAACTCAGTTCTTCTAGTGCAGGTCCTCATAACCTCAGCCTGGCCTATTGAAACAGCCACATGGTTGGTCTTCTTGCTTCAAGTCTCTCTCACCTCCAAACCCTCCTCTACACAGCTGCCAAAATGATCTTTCTAAAAGTAAAGCTTTGACTACATCATCCATCCTTTCCAACCCTGCTCCCCGCAATAAACTTCAATAGCTCCATATTGGCATTAGAATGAAATATACAATACTCAGGCATTAAAAACTTTCACAGCCTTGTACACAGTAACAGCAACATTGTTCGATGACCAACTGTGATGGACTTGGCTCTTCTCAGCTGTAATACAATGACCTAAGACAATTCCAAAAGACTCACGAAGGAGGATGCTATCCACATCCAGAAAGAGAACTATGGAATCTGAATACAGATCAAAGCATACTATTTTCTCCTTTTTGTTGTTTTTTCTTTCTTGTGGTTTTTCCCTTTTGTTCTGATTCTTCTTTTATAACATGACTTAATGTGGAAACATGTTTGGTATTGTTTCTTTGTAATGTCCATATATTGCTTCCATTTCTGTGGAAGCAATAAGTGGGTGAGGTAGGAGGTGAGCTCAGGTCATCCTGTCTCCAAGTTTAACACTCTATCCATCATATCACCTAGCTGCCCAAGTGTTTCCACAACTCTTCTCAAGGTTAAATAGTCCCAGATCCCTCAGCTACTTCTCATACAGCATGTACTTGGTGACTTGCACTTTCCTGGTGGCTCTCCTCTCTGGATGCTATCCAGTTTATCAGTGTCCTTTCTAAAAATGTGGTTTCCAGGACTGAACTGAACAGTGATGCAGATGCTCTGACCAAGGCAGACAATGGTAGCACTTGTTCCTTATTCCTGGAAACTCTGCCCTTTCAATGCAACCTAGATCACATTAAATTTCTTTGGTTGGCACTTTGTAATGTTGATGTAATATAGAACTTGTAATCCATCAAACATCCCAGATCTTTTCTGGAAAAACTGCTATCTGATCATCCTCCTCCTGCCTTCCCCCCACCATTTTAGTAAAGCCAATTTTTAAATCTAAATAGAATACTTTCCATTTATTCCTATTAAATTTGATCTTCTTAGATTCAGCAATGCTCTAGCCAAGACATTATTGGATCCTGACTCTGTCACCTCGTGTTTGAGCTAGCTAGTCCTCCCAGCTTTGTATTATCCACAAACTTTCTTAGGGTTGATGCCAACTTGGCAAATAGCTGCTGCAGCGATCCTTATCAGGGAACCAGCAGCCATTACTGGTATTTGCTGGATGATCTTTCACTTGATAACATCTGTGGATCCATAGCAGTATTTCTTTGAACACAAGCAGCCCGTTTCTCCTCTTCCCAAAAGGTCTTATAGTTCTACTACCTAGTTCCGGTCATTCAGTAGTTGCTCCTCTTTACTTTCTCCTCTGTTACATTTTCCAACCTCTAACAGGTACTTGCTAACTTTGAGTTGGACTCCTCTGCCTGGGAGGATGACTTGTTTTGACTGTTTATGTATTCATTTGTGTTTTCTGTTGGGTCCAATTACATCTGACCTGTATTAAATATTCTGCCAACTTGGGTGCCCATAGGAAAGCTGAAGACCTTTTCCCATTTGGGCAAGAACTAGGCAGGGGCTAGTTGAAGAACATCAGGAGCTTCTGATGTTCTTGGGAAACACTCTAGGTGGGAGCAAACATGAACCAAATTCAGGTGTTTCCAAGTAAACCCTCTGTTGGAACATAAGCCATAGGATTCTTTATTGAGAAACTTCTAACACTGAGTCTGCTGGTTTATGCCTAGACCTGCAATAATAGGACATGAATTACATCTTTGAGGAGGGAGACTAGCCTTCACTTTGAGAACAGATAATAAATGCTTGATTATATCAGAAAGATGAATATTGTGTTCCCTACGGAAATTAGTGCACAATTCTTACTCTTATCCATAGTTTTAGAAGCCTGATCCTTAGTTCTTTTTCATTCACCATATGCAAATTTGAATTCTTCTTATAATTATTAATATTACCATCACTACCCACTAGTATTCTTCCACTAAGTTGAGTAAAGTTTATAGCAGGTATTCTTTTTCCCCCCATTTTTAAGCTTTTATTTAGTATTTTATTTTTCCCCAATTTTTAACATTCATTTTAAAAATTTTAAGTTCCAAATTCTCTCCCTTCCTCCTTTCCACATCTCTCATTAAGAAGACAGACAACTCGATGTAGGTTTTACGTGTGTAGCCATGCAAAACATATCCATAATAGTCATGTTGTAAAAGAAAACAGACAAAAAGAAACTCAAGAAAAGTAAAGTAAAAAAAAATTATGCTTCAATCTGTATTCAGACTCCATCAGTTCTTTCTCTGGGGATGGGTAGCATTTTTCATCCTAAGTCTGTCAGAGTTGTCTCGGATCATTGCATGGTTGAGGATAGCTGAGTCACTCATAGCTGGTCATCTTACAATATTGCTATTATACTGTACATGGTACACTTCACTTTGCATCAGCCTGTGCAAATCTTCCAGGTTTTTCTGAGAACATTCTGCTCATCATTTCTTATAGGATGGAATACCACAACTTGTTCAGACATTCCCCAATATAACAGGTATTTTTAACCTTGTTTTTGTGTCATGGGCAGTCTGGTGAAACTTATGGATCCCTTCTCAGAATAATGTTTTTTTAAATGCATAAGATAAAATACACAGGAACCAATTATATTGAAATGTAATTATCAAAATATTTTTAAAAAACCCAAACAAAAGCAAGTTCATGGACCCTAGGTTATGAACCTCTAGTTTTACAGATTCTCCTCAGAGTGCCATAAAAGGGAATTGGAAAAGTTGGTTTTATTTGTGTGCCTGAAAACAATTAGGAACATTATTTGATAGGATACTTGATCAGCTTTAAGCACTCCCAAGGAACTCAAGAAGGAAATGATTGATTATGCACCAACATCTGTGCTTCTTTCATTAATGTGGATCTCAACCCTTTCTGCACTTTAGTAAGTGGTTACATGCTATTGTTTAAAAAAAAAAACCCAACATTACCCTTTGAGCCAAACTGGTGATGAACCTTTCCACAATGAGGTTGGCTGGCTCTCTGACATAAAGTCTATTGTTAGTCTGCCCTTGAAGCATTTCCAACTTGAAGGGATGTGTCAGAGCCTCTCTGTTTCATTCATGTAATCTTTAGGAGCCCAGAAAGATACTCTGCATTTTACACTAAGGAATCTGAAAACTTTCTAGAGGGGTGGCCTACCTAGAGGTCATCTAGTTCAACTCCCAACCACATGGGTAGATTTCTACTCAAGACAGGGACCTGTAACCCCTGCAGAGAACCATGTGGCTCCAAGAGAAGAGGAACCATAAGGCTACAGTGATAGCAGAGCAACAGAGGACTTTCTAGACAAACAGGGAGATGCATATCCAAGTCTAGAATAACTGAATTCTTGGACTAAGCCAACAGGTCACAGATTCCCAAACAACGTCGAGTTCAGGGATCAAATGGAGAATACTTGATTGCAGTTCTGGAGACAGAACCACAATATGGAGGAACAAACCTGACCTTGTCCTCTATTAAGAGTTGGTTAGATGGAGTCTGTCTTTCTAGCAGTCTCTCAGTTCTTCCCCCTTTCCTAGGTGAGACCTCTGCCTCAGGGTAGTGCTACAAATTTAGAGAACTGTATAGATCTGTAGGGAAGATAGATCTCAGTGGAGAATGAGGGATTAATTAATTCAATATTGACCCCATGTGCTTTCTCATTTTGAGTATCCTCAGTACCTTTGGTGAGGGCAAAATGAGTAAAATTCTGATGTTCCCTGGGGGAATGTCTTGGGTGGGAAGGATGGGTCATTGAGGGCAATTTGTGAAAATACAAAGCTAGATTTCTTGGTCATAGGTTATACTTCCACAATTCTTTAAGGGTGAGTGAAATCAGGAAGAGGGGTGGAAGACAGAAGAAGGTCAGGAGGAATGACTCATGGTTTCTGTATCCCAGATAGCTTCTTGTCATCCTGGGTCTCTGACTGAGGCCTCTGGAAGCCTACTCCTGGGCAATATTGGGTGAAGAAATCTTTCTTTTTCTTACCAGCTTTTTCTAGCACCTGTTCAGTTTTTTCTAGTTCATCACCCTCTTTTTCTAGAGGGCTCTCCTCCCTTCTCTCCCCTCCTGCATATTCCCTACCTTTTCTGGCCACAAGTCAGTTCCCTCTCCTGATCCCCTAACCTTAAACTCAATTCAAACCCTCTATCACCTCCCACTCCTAATCTTACACTCCAAGTTACATAGTTGGTGTGTGTGTGTGTGTGTGTGTGTGTGTGTGTGTGTGTGTGTGATTTGTCATTATTTTATCTAAACTGGGATCCTCTCTTGATGTTTCTAATGAGTTTACTCTTCTCTTGTCTTGAGCTGTTCTGCAGCCTTTTCTTCCAGGATAAGAGGAATCAGAGTCTATTTTCTCTTTTAAATAGTAGCCTGAAGGGCTATTTTGGCTCTTTGTCATAACTGATCCCAGGAGTCTGTCCTCATCCATCACCCTCTATAGGAGACCTTTCCCAGTCCCCTTAGCTGCTAGTGCCTTTTCCTCTAAGGTTACCTTTCATCTCCTCTATATGCACAAGTATGCACCTGTTTATATACGTGTTGTCTCCTCCATTAGAACCTAAGGTCCTTGAATACAGGAACTGCTTTTTCTTTGCATCTCTAGCGTCTTGCCCAGTTCCAGGCTCTGAGTAAGCACTTAATTGTTGATTGTTGATTTGAATAAAATCAAACAATTTCTTTCACCTCCTTTCATTCTGTTGACTGCATCCTTATGTCCCTGAAAATAATCCTCTTAGCAAAATTACAAAGAAGCTTGGTGGAGCTATGGTGAGGAGATTCCTTTTGTAAAGGAGGTGGGATGGTTGTTAGTGAGCATATTCAGCATACGGATGCAACCTGCACGTGGAAAAGGATGAGGAACCTGCTCTAGAAAGGTGTGAGATCTGCTGTAATGGAAAGGTCTTGCTCCCCCAGCTGAAGCACATGCAGATATACTACAACTGGTTCTGGTCTGCTGACTAAGCACTAAAGAGGGCTGGTTGATTAGCTACCGAGTCAGAACTGGGGTGTATTCAGAGGTATTAACCAGCCAAAGCAAGGTTCTGCCTCTTTCCTGTCTGGTTGGGTCCAAGTGAGTATACAAGGACTGATGTAAGCCTCTTGGTAGGGAGAGGAGCTTTAGCCCTTTATTTCCCCACCAGGGGAAAGGGTGAAATGGTGAACTAGCAGAGGCTGGGGATCTAGAATTCATACCCTATTTTGTGGCCAGCCCAAGTAGAGAGCAATAAAATATCTAATACTAATATGACCTAGCAAAGATTGAAGACAGCCAGACAGGAGCTGTAGTAATGAATCCATCAGCTATCCTGAATGTGGAAGTGAACATTTGGGGTAAATGATATGTAGAAATTGCTTTAAGTTTGAGTTCATCTCCTCAGGCACTGAGGTGGTATTGAAGAGACCATATTGAGGTAGGGGCATATTTATATTTCAGTTTTTGCTAGTCTTTAGAATAAATATCCCTTTGTAAAAGATGATTGATGTTAATTGGTTAATTGGAGAACCAATTGCTGTCAATTATTATTGTCAAGGCAAAATTGGTGCTTGAGACAATAGCATTAGAGAAAGACATTCTTTTTTTTTTTGGCTTCCAGCTATGAGCACCAGAGAAAAATTTATTAAAGTAACACCAGAGATGAGCCTTCAAAAATGAATAGAATTTCATTAACTGTTCTTACAATTTTGGAATTGTTTCATCTTCATATCTGAAAATATTTTTGTTGGGTTCTTTATTAAGTTTTAAGCTTATTCTGTTGAAAACTCTACAATTCTTCCATTCATCCTTGACTTCCTTCTCTCCCTGTCTCATCCCCTATAACCAGACAGTAACCAAGTCCTTCCATTCTACCTTTACCATCTCTCATCTGTCTTTTCGTCTCCCCCACCATGCCACCCTACCATAATAGCCTCCCAACTATTCTCTTTGCCTCTGGTGAGTCCCCAATCTGATCTATCCCACATGTCAAAGTAACCTTCCTAATATAGAGCTGGAATCATGTTCCTCTCCTGCTGAAACATGTTTTCTGGCTCCCAATTGCCTTCCAAATGAAGTCTAAAATCTTTATATTGGCATTAATGTGAACCCAAGTAGCTTTCTAGCCCTTCAAATTTAAATCTATGATCCTAGGAAATGAATCATTTTGGAAAAATAAAGATTTCTTTAGTAAAGAGAACAAGCTTAGAGTCTTTTTAAGCTTATGTTTTGTTATTGTACTTGGCTTTTTCTTGGAGTGAGAGAAGGCTGTAGGGAAGGCTGACTGATGAATGGATATGGCATTGTTATTGCTGTATAGGAAGAAAAACATAGAATGTTTCACATTAATGACTAAAGTTTGGAAAGACTTGGCAAAGTTCCCAGAGAAATTGATGACCTGTCTCCATAACATCTGCCCCCTTCTCTCCACTCACACAGCCACCAGCCTCTCTTGGGCCCTCTCTGCCTTTTACCTGGTCCATTATAAGAACCTCCTAATTAGCCTCCTTCCCTTTTGCCCCCCTCTTTTAAAGTCCAATTTTCACAACAGCCACCAAAGCAATCTTCCTAGGGCTTAATTATATATCAAATTATATGTTCCCTAAAGCTTTCTTTTTTTTTTTTTTAATTTTTTTAATTTTTTTTTTGTTTTGTAATGTTTAACAATCACTGCCATACAATTGTGATTTTATCCCCCCCACCTACCCCCCACTCCCCCCCTCCCTCCCCACGACTGCATACAATTCTGTATAGATTCTACATATACTTTCCTATTGAGTATATTTTCACTATAGTCATGCTATGTAGTCAGACTAAGATAAATGAAAGAAATCGTATAACAAATCAGAACATGATACACAAACACATACACATACACAAACATGATCTGCTACAATATGTGAGTGACTTCCATATTTCTCTCTCTGAGTGTGGCAGGCATTTTGCCTTGAGATCCTCCATTGGGATTTTTTTTTTTTTTGGTAAGAAGTTCTTGTGTTATTACAAAAATCTAAGTCTGCCAGAAAAAACTCTCACACACTGTGGTTGTTGCTGTGCATAAAGTTCTCCTGGTTCTGCTCCTTTCACTCAGCATCAGGTCACATAAGTCCTTCCAGGCCTCTCTGAAGTCTTCTTGTTCATCATTTCTTATGGCACAATAGTACTCCATTACATTCATATACCATAATTTATTCAGCCATTCCCCAATTGATGGACATCCCCTTGACTTCCAGTTTTTGGCAACTACATAGAGTGCTGCTATAAATATTTTTGTACATGTGGGACCCTTTCCCATTTTTATGATCTCTTGGGGATATAGTCCTAGTAGCGATATTGCTGGGTCAAAGGGTATGCACATTTTTGTAGCCCTTTGGGCATAGTTCCAAATTGCTCTCCAGAATGGTTGGATGCGCTCGCAGCTCCACCAACAATGAATTAGTGTTCCAACTCTCCCACATCTTCTCCAACATTTATCATCTTCCTGTTTTGTCATGTTAGCCAGTCTGATAGGTGTGATGTGGTACCTCAGAGTTGTTTTGATTTGCATCTCTCTAACCAATAGTGATTTAGAGCATTTTTTCATATGACTATAGATAGCCTTAACCTCTTCCTCTGAAAATTGCCTGTTCATATCCTTTGACCATTTATCAATTGGGGAATGACGAGAAAGACATTCTTGATCCCTTGGGGATGCTTCTAGAGCCTCCGGAGGGAAAGATGTAATCAAACTCAGTCTGGAGACCCTACCTGTTATTATGCTTGTGGGTTGGGATAAATGTCTGAGTCTCATTACACTTTCAAACACCATCATGCTTTTGATCACATCTGAGTTCATGCAAATCACTTTGGGAACAAGCCTGAGAGGGGCTGATGAAGTTGGTAACCTCTATCTTTCTCTTCCTTCTAACCTTCAACCAAAATCTACTCCCTATAATGGTTATGTATAGACATATAAACTATTTTGGCTCTGCTTTTTTCCCCCCTTCTCTTAACATTATTTATGCCAGATATGTCTAGGAATCTTATTTGGAGAGGCTCAGTAGTATTCCAAAGCTCAGTTCCAAGACTCGGTAGCAACTGCAAAGGGGATCCTCTCTCTAGGGAATCCTTTGTGTGGGACATCTTCCTGATGTGTACCTTGTCACAGGCAAAGGAATCTTTGATTTTATTGGTATAGGGAACTCTCAGGTGAGGAAACTCCCTCTACCAATATAGGCACAGCAGTTAATGTTTGTTGAACAGTTAAACTCAAATGAACAAACACCCATTGAGTATCGACTCTGTGAAAGGCACTGTACTGGGACAGAGTTTGCAGAGGTGAAAATGGATAGTCTCTCCTTTCAAAGAAGTTATTATCTAATAGAGGGTGTATACATCAAACCCTTTGGTTTGGAATGCAATAGGGGGAGGGGAAGGGAGGAAGAACAGTTTAGACAAAGTGTTCTAGAAAAATTTAAACAGAGAGAGAGTTGATAAACTGAAAAAAAACCCAGTTATTCGGCACATATCATGTGCCACTTATTATGATAGAGATTAAGGGAAACAGAGAAAAAAAAATCCTAGTCCTTGGCCTCATGGAATTGCCATTTAACTGAGGAAAATCAATCACTTTAAGTGGAAGAGAATGAACGAAGTCTTCATGAAAGAGCTGGTACCTTGTCCAGGGCTTAAAGGCTGAGAAGAAAGGATGAGATCAGGGAAGGATGAGTAATACAATTTGACTGCAAAATTGCATCAAAAGAAGTAGTATGGAATGAGAAAAACCAACTGGAACCAGATTGGGGAGGCCCTTACATGTCAGACTGAGAAGCATTTTATTTCTAGGTGATAGAAGGTTAATGAAGATTTCTGGCAGGGACACCTGGGTCAGCCTTATGCATGAGGAGGATCATTGTGACAGCTTTGTGAAGGGTCGCTCAAAGTCAAGGAGAGACTGGAGGCAAGGGGAGGCCAACCAGGAGACTATTGCAATAGCCTGGCTGAGTGGTGAGAAGGATCCCAAGTAGGATGGTGCTCATGGGAGCAAAGAGGGCATGCTTTGGAAAGATAACGTGTTGGTTAGACTTGAATTGAATAACCCATTCTTCAAGACATAGCAGAAAGGTTACCTCTTCAATGAGGCCTTGGAATCCTTCTAGTTGTAAATTTTTTTTCCTTCTCAGAACTCTTATATGGTCAGTGGTTCCTTCTTTATGCACTTTTCATTGTCTCTTCCGTATTTGTGTGTGGTTCTAGCTATAGACTCTGTTTCACAAAGACTAAAGTCTCTAAGTATGGAAAGGCTTATCATCAGTAGGCTGACCATTTGGTATTTGAATTTGTCAACTCCTGACACAGAAACAAATATAAAATATTCCTGAGTTTAGTGTCTTCCCCCTTTGCTTGTGTAGTTTTGGTGACAGAAAGATGGAGGGGGCGGGGCATAAAGGACTAAGATTCCAGCAGTTTTTAGACTATAAACCTCAAAATAACTATTGGTACTATAAATGTATGAGTTTCTTGTCTTGTAACCAAGATGAGTCACAGGTCCTCCCTCGAGGGTCAAATAAAGATTGGTTTTGTTGTGTATCGAAGGGGAACAGGAAACATGACTTCCTGGGAAACTTCATGAGCTCATCTTACTGAGCTCATGATCAGTATTGGCATAAAGACTACCATGAGAATGTGCTCCAACATCTATTGCAGAGGAATTTGTCAACTCTGTAAGACTCTAAATTAAATCAACAGATAGGATGACTTTAACGGAAAATGAGTAGAAGGAAGATGGGGTTCTGGTAGGCTTTTGTAGCCCCCTTCACTTGTCTGTACATCCATCTCATAAATGCAAGACCCCAATATATGACAATTAAACAATAATCTTGAAGGAATGCTAACTGTTTTATTATACCAATATAGATAGCATGCTTTGGAATTTGGCTGTTGGCTTGGGAGTGTTGAGAGTTAACTCAGAAATTCAGGTCTTGCATAAACATGGTGGTATCTTTATTTCTTTTCTTTGTTGCTCTTTGCTGCTTTCAGATCTAGAATACGCAGATAAGAATGTTTTCCCCAACCCAAGGCCATGAGAACAGATCCCTCTTTCTATGTAGTGAATACTAAAAGTGCAAAGGCAGTTGTGGGATGAGCCAGAGTCATTTCTCCCTCTTTATTTTCTCCTTCTTTTACCCCATCAACTAATTTTAATGCTCAAAGTTCTCAATAAATAAATTTGGGAACTAAAATAACAGATGACACTTGTGTTTTCTTACCAGTCATTTGCTCTACAACAGGATTCTTTAGCCTGCTGTCTGTGAACTTGTTTTTAAAATTACTTTGGTAACTATTTCAATATAATTGATTTCCTTTGTCATTCTATGTATTTTATTTTTTAAAAGCCTTATTCTGAGAAGGGGTCTAAAGATTTCACAAGACTGGCAAAGTTTTTTGGTCTATAACACTAAGAACTCAACACTAAAAACCCCTATGTTTAGACTGTCTTGGAAAGTGAATAGTCACAAAAGCATGTCAAAGGTGGGACTACACACACACACACACACACACACACACACACACACAGAACATATATATGCTTGTATCTATATCTATATGGGCAACTTCGTGGTGTAGGGAATAGAGCACTAGGCTTGGACTCAAGAAGACCTGAGTTCAGATCTGAACTCAGATACTAGCTCAGATACTACCCTGGACAAGGCACTTCACCCTGTTTGCCTCAGTTTCCTCATCAGTTTTCTCATGAGCTGGAGAAGAAAATAGCAAATCACTCTAGTGTCATTGCCAAGAAAACCCCAGATGGGATCATGAAGAGTTGGGCATGGCTGAAATGAGTAAAAAATGACAACAAATCTACCCATACACACATGTATATAAATATATATGCATATAAACTTAAATGTCTATATAGGTGATATAATTGGTACATATCTCTAAAGAGATTTTATATATATATATATATATATATATATATATATATATTTGTATACGTCATTTTGCAAACCTCAAAATGCTGTATAAATATTAGCTATTGCTATATAAAGGGCAAGGTGGAGAGCCATTTTTGTGCCGTTGTTCCTCAAGAATTGATTTGGGGATGCTAGAGTTTCACGGAACAATCTATAAATCAGAAATGATACATACTTCCTAGAAATTCCTGGATAACCACCCACAGTACCTGTGTTTTTGACCCTTTTTCAGAGGCCTTGGTTGGTTATAAAATATCCTTCAATAAATTTCAGTAGGATACACAAGTTTTGTGTGCATGCTGCCTTTCATTTCTTGACTGTGCTAGCACATAGATATACCACATGATCATCCAGTTAGAAAACTTTTGCTACTAAATGCTGGAAGATAGTTAAGAGAAATTGATTACCTCTCTAATGTTTGAAAAATAACTCCCTACAACCTAATAAAGTGAATAAAAAAATGTTGAAAAAGATGTTGTAGCCATGGAGAGCTGAGATTCAAATGATGGTAGTGGTAGGATAGTGAGAAGTACAATGTGATAGCAAAGATAATTTTTGTTAAATGGGGATAAGCTCACATTTATAGAAGCAAGAGGAAATGCTGTATTCTGGGTAGGGCTTGACTTAGGCCAGTCTTCTGGTAGTTTAAGACTGATACTGCAATGAAATTAGACATCTATAAGTCATTCAACTGTTAATAAAAAGAGATTTATTTATCCATAGCAGAGGAAGGATATTTAACAGGGACATTCATTGAGGGTACTTTGATCAATTCAGTTGAATAAAACTTCTCTGCTTCTGAGTGGCCCTCGGTGGTCCACCAGCATTAATGAGCAGTTAATTAAACCTTGAAGATGCTGCCAAAAACTTTTAAGGAGAAACTAGCCTAACTTGTATGGGGGGCAGGCAGTTAGGACATTGTTATCACCAACATTTATAACATTTTATATTATTTTGTAAATATTTACCACTTTGTAAAGAGTGAAAAATGTCTGTCTGGAGAGACTCTCCATTGCCTTTTACCTATGGACTGCCTACTTCTACAAAGGTGCAGGGGAGACGGTGATTCTCCCATATCTCTTCTTTGTGGTCATGCTTGATCTTTGTAATTTTGAAAAAATGCATTTTTGGTTTTATTGTGGTGGTTCTTTCTATTTATATTGTAGAAGTCATTATGCACAGTGTTTTCTTGGTTCTACTAACTTTACTGTGCTCCAGTTCATTTAAGTCTTTCCATGCTTTTTTGTACTCATCACATTTGTGATTTCTTACAGCATGATATTCCATTGATATTCACGCACCACAATTTGTTTAGCCATTCCCTACTCAATGGGCATCAACTTTGTTCCCAGTTCTTTGCTACTCTGAAAGTGCTGCTTTTGGTGTGAATGGGACTTTTCTCAATCAATGATCTCCTTGGAGTTCATATATGTAGACTGTAAGCATCTCCCTAAAAGAAAGGGTCATTTTTTTCTTCCAGTTATATTGAATATCTCTCTAAGTCATGGGATGCCAAAATCTCTGAAGAATCAGAGCCGTGGGATCACCCAAAAGGCAAAGAGATAAAAATAACTCTCCTCAAAATTTATTTCATTATATATGCTTAAGAAGTAAGCAAATATTAATAAATAAATAAAGCTAATCTGGAGCCAGTCTCCAAATAATTCAAACTATTCACATTTTGATGACAAAAAAATGCAACATGGAATAAAAACAGTAACAACACATTTACTCTGCCCTCCCTCTAAATAAATTTGTGTACTTAAGACTGAAGTATACTGTCTCTATCGTTTTAAAAAATATATATTGTTGCAATCAGTGTGTGCGATTTGTCTTTTTAATCCATTGACCTTGCTTTGTATCACTTTGTCTTTCCATGGTTCTTGGCATTCTTCAATTCCCCATTATTAAAAGTATCATAACATTCACAGAATTTGAGAGTTGGACATAGCCCACAAGTCCAGTGCATCCATGAAAGGAATCTCCACCAAAGCATGCTTACCAAGTGGTTGACCAGCTTCTGCCTGAAGACCTCCAAAGAGGGGCCCATCACTTGGACAAACTGGCCATTCCACTCCTGGACCATCACGTCAAGCTGAGAGTGGTTTCTTTACACAGTTTACTCATTGCTCATGACTGACCAAATAGAACGAATCTAATCCAGTCTTCACATGAGAATCTTTCAGATGTTTGAAGATAGCTCCCATCCCCATGGAGTCTTGTATTCTCTATTTTCCAGGTCAGTTGTTTTTCCAATAAGATATTTCACATTATCTTCCATTTTTCGAATCTGCACGGTATGTTCTGAGATATCTGTCTTTCTCGAAAAGTCCTTAGCGTCCATCCGTACCATTCTAGTTTTGAAAGATCTGTTTTCTTCAGTGAGCTTTTGAATCTCCTTTTCCATTTGGTTAATTCTGCTTTTGAAAGCATTCTTCTCCTCATTGGCCCCTTGCACCTCCCTTGCCAGCTGAGTTAGGCTAGTTCTCAAGGTGCCAATTTCTTCAAGATTTTTTTGGTTCTCCTTTAGCAGGGAGCTGATCTGCTTTTCATGCTTCTCCCTCATCCCTCTCATTTCCCTTCCCAGTCTTTCCTCCACCTCTCTAACTTGATTTTCAAAATTCCTCTTGAGCTCTTCCATGGCCCGAGCCCATTGGGTGAGCTGGGACACAGAGTCCTCGATTTCTGTGTCTTTGCCTGATGGCAAGCATTGTTCCTCCCCATCAGAAAGGAAGGGAGGAAGTGTCTTTTCTCCGGTAAAGTACCCTTCGATAGTTTTATTTCTTTTCCCTTTTCTTGGCATTTTCTCCAACCAGTGGCCTGACCTCTGAATGTTCTCCTCACACCCACCTCGCCTCCTGGTCCTCCCAGACAGCGTTTGGGGACTGAGATTCAAATGCTGCTTCCCACCTTAGGATTTTTGGCGGGGGCAGGGCTGCTATTCAGTGCGAGAATTAAGTCCAGGTGGCCAGGGGCAGGGCCGCCTCTCTGGCCCAGTTCCCTTTGGGGGTTTATGCATAGACCTTCCACAATGGATCCAGGCTCCTGCCCGTTTGGGGAGCCCCCGTCCGCAGCCGCCTCTCAGCCCCCACCTCCCGGGGGGGGGCCCAAGCCTTGGGGGCACCCCACTCCCCTCTCAACCCGCCAAAGAGACTCTCTCACCCACCCCCGTCAGTCACCTGTTGGTAGGGGGGGCCCGTGCCGCTGCTGAAGATCCCGCCTCCGGAGCCCTCTCAGATCTGTGCCTCTCAGAGCCGTGGCTGCTGCCGTCGCCACCGCAGGTCCGGGCTAGGCTCCGCGTCTGCAGCGCGACGGACCTTTTGCGAGAGGTTTGCAGGTCCCTCTGTGGGTGGGGGGCCCCGCGTGGCCTCTGGAGATCCCGTCCCTGTAGTCCTCTGGAATCTCCTCCCCTCAGTGTCGGGCCGCGGCAGGGCCGCACTCCGCTCCAGTCCTGGCGGCCAGTCCGCGGCGAAGGACTCCCTGCGAGAGGTCCGCAGGTCTCTCCGGAGCAGGAATCTCCCTCGCTCCAATACTCCGTGGTCTCTGGGTGCAGAATTCGCCCTGGCTTGGTCCCCTCTAGCCGTTCTGTGGTTTGTGTTTTCGGAGCTATGTGTATGTGCGTCTTTCTACTTCGCCATCTTGGCTCCGCCCCGAGTCTTGTATTCTCCAAGATAAACCTGCTTAGTTCTTTTAACCTGTCCTTATAGGTCATGACTCCGAATGAAGTCTGATGAAGGCAGAGTATAGTATGACTCTCATCTCTGCATTCCTAGAAGCTCTGCCTCTTTTAATGCAGCCTAAGATCAAATTCACTTTTAGGTTGTAGGCCACTAAACTCATATCTTTTTCAGAATGATTTGGATTTTACCAGCAACCCTTTCCCCCATTTTATACTTGAGAAGCTGGATGTTTTTGTACTCAAGTTTAAAACTTTACATTTACCCAATTATATTTTTGCCTTATTAGATTTAGCCCAATGATCTGAGAGCCCACCCAAATCCTTCTGACTCCTGACTATCATCCAGTATGTTATCTTTCCCTCCCAGTCTTGTATCATCTGGAAATTTGATGGATATACCATCTATATGTGTATCCAACTCATTGATAAAAATGTTAAACAGTACAAGACCAAACATAAATCCCTAGAGTACTCCACTGGAAACCTCCTGCCATGTTGATTTAGAAAACCATTAACTAATATTTTTTGAGACCAATTATCTAATCAGTTACTCACACGAGATAATATTTGTAAAGCACTTAGCATGGTACCTGGCACATAACTGGCACTATATAAATGCTTATTCCCTTCCTTTTCCCTATATAATCATTTATTCAGTCCTCTACTTGCTTAACATATAGGTTGTTTCCATATTTTCTGCTAAGATAAATAATGTAGCTATGAATGTTTTTGCTCTTTTTTTTCCTTTTGAATTAATTTAGGATATAATTCCAGCAGCGGAAACAGAAGGCCAAAAGGTTCAATCAGTATTGTGACTCTTGTTGCGTATTGCCACATGTACCATGGAAAAATTTTATGCTGACAATGTAATTCTTCATAGCTCAACCATTATTGAATTTGACCACTTTTACCTATTTTCATCCATTTGATAGATTGATATGGTGTTATAGAAAGGTTGTTTTGATTTTCGGATTATTTAAAAAATCTAAATAGTTTTTTTGTTTTGTACTACTTTAACCACAGGTAGTATGGCTGGCATCCAACCCAGTCTTCTACAATAGAAAGGACATTCTCAAGTTCACTATGGTTGCTGTGACACCTTATCCTTCTGAGGGGCATGCTGGACAAGTACCATGTTCTCCATGATTTGAAGAGACTCTTTGACACATTCTCGAGTTCTGCATCTCCCTTCATGGCTGTGTTGATTTAAACTTGATTTGAGGTTCTTATCATTTTGTCATGAACATCTTTGGCAGTCCAATGAAACGAACAGATCTCTTCTCAGAATAACATGTTTAAATGCATAAAATAAAATATATAAGATTACAAGGGAAACTAATTATATTGAAATACAACTATCAAAATATATTAAAAAACAAGTACATGGACTTAGGCTAAGAATCCCTTTTGGGGGGAATAGTTAATATGAATTTATCCAAACAGAATCAGATTCAGGCCCCCACCTAACTGTCATTTTGGGATTTAGTTTCCTTGTCTGTAAAATGAGGAGACTGAACTAGATGATTTCTGATATCCCAGCTATCTCTAAAATCATCCAGTGGGACTGAATTTTAAGTTGTGAAACTGAAATTCCATCCTCTAAACAAAAAATTTAACTTTCTTTCACATTTACTCATACTAAGTCAGCTCTTTGCCTTTATCATGATCTCTGGGACCTTGATCCAGGCCAGTTTAGTTCCATATCATCACCAGCTGGGTATCACCGTATTCATTCTCTGCTCCACTATACGGAGTCAAAGTCCCAGAGATGAGACCTTTGATGAACCCAACTGAAACTATACCATCTTCTTCTAGTTAAGTATTCCTTACTTAAAGACCCCCTAGCCCCATACTCTTTGAATTCCAGGCATCCCACCTTAAACCATATTTCCCTTTTATGATTTTGGGGGCTTTCCCAGCCAGCGAGCCCATTTCTGAACTTGTCCTAACCAACCCCTAGACATAAATCAGTAGCCAAATGCACTTTGAAAAGAGTATGGAAGAGAATCATTTGAAAATGACCTCTTTGGTAAAGATTCACAGGGACAAGAAAGGTATAATGAGATACAGAACCACCACAAGTGATGGAGGATGTCTTTCCAATGACTTAAGCCTGTGATTCTGTGAACTAGAGCCCTCTGATCTTGTATTATGCCTGAGACTGTATTTAGATTCTGGTTCCAAAGGTCATGAAAGGGAATGGGATATATATGAGGAGCACAGGAGCCATAGGGAGAATGAACATTTCTGGTCATCCCAACAATGAAGAGAGAAGAAGAAGGGGAGCCGTGGGGTGACTGGAGGCTAGAGTTTTTGGGAAAAGTAAAACTTTTACCTTCACCCATCTCTTCTACCAATTGGGGATTGGGGATAGTGCAATATAGAAGTCATTTTAAAACAATTCATGTTGCCTTGGGGAAAAATCCAACAATTTTATTGTAACAGTCAATCCATAATAAATAGACAAAGATGTTTGTGAGTAAACAAAGAACCTCAAAGTTCTTCTGACTCCCATCTCCAACTTTTCCTGCAATTTAATTGTCTGTTCCTGATGTGTCACTCTCATTAGGTACGGGATGGGGGTTGGTGGTGTGGGGTTGGGGAGTGTCTTCCAATATAATTTTACGGGGCAAGTAAAGACTCTGACCTAATCTTTATCACAATGTCCAGCCCTGGGGAGGGACCTTCTGCTTAGCCACATTCGCCAAACTTTGACTAGGATCCATGAGAGATGAATTAAAGGGGTCAAAGAAAACCCAAGGTAGTAAGCACTGGGAAGGTGCAGAAGATTCCTGAGGAATGGAGGTTAGGGGTACTTGAATTGATGGTCTTTAGGATCCAGGGGGTGTAGATGCTGACATTGATGTACACACCAGGCAGGTTAGCACAGTCACAACCTAGTTCCCAGATCACAATCCCAGCCTGATGCCAAGTACCATTAACCATGCAGGACAAGGGCCCTCCAAAGTCACCCTGAAAGAAGATAAAGGGAATGAGACAGATAACGGGATGGGTATAGTTTAAAAAAAGTTTATAAGGTTGAGTTAGAGGGAAAGGGACCTCGAATATGTGGTGGTAGTAGTTGGGGCCACAGGGGAGACTCCTGGATCCAATTTAGGAATCCCAGTGGGAATTTGGAGAAGTCAAACAGAATAAATAGTTTTAATAATTATTTTATTTTTAGTTTTCAACATTCATTTCCCCAAGATTTTGAGTTCCAAATTTTCTCCTCATCTCTCCCCTCTCCCATCCCAATACTGCATGCATTCTGAGTGCCCTCTTCCTCAATCTGCCCTCCCTTCTATCATCCCTCTCTCTTCTCTCATCCTCATCCCCTCTATTTTCTTGTAGGGCAAGACAGATTTCCGTACCCCATTGCCTGTATGTGTTATTTCCCAGTTGCATGTAAGAACAATTTTTAACATTTATTTTTAAAACTTTGAGTTCCAAATTCTCTCCCTTCTTTCCCCCTTATTGAGAAGGCAAGCAATTCAATATAGATTATACATATATAGTCATGCAAAACACGTCCATAACAATCATGTTTGAAACACTATATTTCCCTCCATCCTATCCTGCCCCTTGTTTATTGTGTTCTTTCTGTCCCTCCTCAAAAGTGTTTACTTCTGATTACCCCTCCTCCCATTTGCCCTCCTTTCTATCATCCCTCCTCTCTTATCCCCTTCCCCACTACTTTTCTATAGGGTAAGATAGATTTTCATACCCAATTAAGTATGCAAGTTAGAATCAAAATTTTTATCTAATTGGGACACCTCACCTGGCAGAGATCTTTCTTGCCACTTGAAAAGCCAGCACAGAACATGTCATCAAATATGAGGCCCATCTGACTTGGGGTGCTTAATCTTTCCCGATAATAGATATCATAGGTCTTTTGGTCAGTGAGGGGCACTTTTGTTTCCTGTAGGTCCCTTTGTCCTCTTTAACCCTAATGATGTATGAAAAGGAGGGAAAGTCATAGTTGGAATTAGGGATGGAAAGGAGCAAATTCAATGAGTAAGACGTAGAAGTATTTGACTCTATGGAGGGGAACCAAGACACTAATCAACAAAACCTGTATCTTCAACATCACAAAAGGGCAGAGTGGTCTAAATAATATAAAATACTGTACAAATCAACTTTTAAAAAATATTTTGTCGAGAGAAGAGATTCTTAACTTTTTCTGTGTGTGTGTTATGGACTTTAACAGTCTGGTGAAGCCTAGAATCATGTTTTTAAATACATAAAACAAAATACCAACATCCTTTTACAGGATTATTAATACCTAAACAAACCTCGCTAGAGTGGTAAATCAGCTCTAACATCCTCACATTTAGGATCCCATGTCCAGCTGTGTGGGAGATACCCCAATCCAGCAGACTAGGGGTTCCTCTTATCACCACCACCCCCTTCCAATATATTTATACAT
The DNA here is from genome assembly GCF_028372415.1 of Notamacropus eugenii. NCBI lineage: Eukaryota > Metazoa > Chordata > Mammalia > Diprotodontia > Macropodidae > Notamacropus > Notamacropus eugenii. Next base: position 56,288,068 of record NC_092872.1, on the reverse strand, counting down.
CTCCAGTCTCTGAGGATGGCTACACCTTGGATTTTACCATCATCTACACCCTTATCGTGTCACCTCCATGACCTTGAATTCTCACATTTCTCTCTAACCACAATCACAAGTTTTCTATTTTTTCCCTCTTGTCCTTCCTCTTAAAGTAAGACTTCGTTCTCATGGTAACTTCTGGTCCCTCTGACACTCCCTATTCTCTGACTTACTAGGTTTAAGACTCTGGATAAAAGCTATGGAACTCCTCTGGGTCTCAGTTTCTTGGGTTACTTATTGCAGGTACAAATGAGATAAGGGCTGTGAAGGTGCTTTATAAATATCTGGAAAAATGTAAGGTTTTATTCTTAGTAACATTCCCTTTTACTCGTTCTCACATTATCTGTCCAGCATTCTTCTCCAGCCAGTCACCCAGCATGATATCACATTCTGAAACTCTCACAAGGAAGTTGGAAGACAAATGGGTTGGATAGTCTTCGTGAATGGTATTGGGGAGCTCATCTTTGCCAAAGAGATGTCCTTGGATGGATGTCTTTTGTAGTAAAGGATATGGGATGATTTTTGACAAAGGTCGAGCATAAAACTGGTTATCATTTAGCTGATGGGGCTTGGTTTTCTTGGATCCCAGCTGAACTTTCCAAAATTGGGGATTTTTTGTTTGACTGTAGAGAAAAGCAAGAAAGGTTGTAATGGTCTCAGAAGCTGCTGAGTCTGGGGGGGCTTTGTGGCTGGGGTGGGGGTGAGGTGGGAGAAATTAGGGAGCAGTGAGTGTCCCAGAAGCTAGGAGAATATTCATAGGGTAAAAGTCCAAAGCAATGGCTCTCTCTGGTCCTGTGGACTTTTTTAGAGGATGTAGGATCTTGTTTTTATGTTTAGGAACTTCTGGTGAGTGGATAATAATTATGTGCAGCGTTCCTAAGTACTGGTATTAGGGCCTGGGGAATAGGGGCAGTCAGCAATGAGCATCAGATCCAGAGACAAGGAAGTTAATAAGGACCCTCTCTCTTCCCCTTTCCTCTCCCTTCTCCCTACCAAGTGCTCTTGGTTCCCTGCCTTGCCTTGAACTCCCATCTACCTCCCCTTGGCCCACATGGGCACTCTCTTGTGGAAGCAGTGGGCAGCTGTTACCACCCAGCTTGGGGAGATGAAGGTGGCCCCACACCAATAGCTGATCTTGTAGACGAGCTTGGCCTCCATGGTCACCTGAGCAGGGATGTGTCTGAGCCCTCAAGGATCCCCTCTGAGACTTGAGATCATCCACGAACTTGGAGGAGGGACAAAGGAGATTGGAGGGATTCAGGCATTCTGCCCATACATAATGTGACTTCCACACCAAGCTTGGCCTCAGGGGTACCACCCATTTCAATATTCTTCCTTCCCGTAGACCCATCTCTTCCCTTAGTACCCCCACCCCCAACTTCCCAAAGGGATGAGTGACTTACCTTCCTTCATATTTAACCCTTTAATATCTGAGGGAGGGAAACAGGGAGAGAAGATGACCCTCTGGGAAGATTTATCTGCAAATCTCAGCATTTCTAAAGGCTGGCATCCACCCCACCTCCTCCTCCTCTTACTGCCCCCTCCACAGCAAATTCCCCACCCCTACACCCACTTCAGCTGTGAGAAGCCCCATTGTCAGCACTCCCCCTTCCCAAACTCCTATCCCTGTTCAGACATCCCCACTCTCAGGCCCGCAGCCCCTCAGGCTGGCTCCCATACTCCCCTCACTGTATCCCTGGGCTCCCACTAGAAGAGGTAGCTGGAGGGCTAGGCTGGCCCAGCACATGGTCTTCCAGCTTGGGAGGGGGCAGTGAGGGCAGAGGGCAGGATGCTTGGTTCCTGCTGTCGAAGTCTCCACTCAACCAGCTGGGGGCAGATGACTGGGATCTCCCTTCAACTGTTTCCTCTTCCTCCTCCTGCTACATAGCAGCCAGAGACTAATGTCCTCTGTAGTTGTCTGGGGCTGTGCCAAGGAGGTGGGGGAGGGGTCTGTCTGCCCTCCAGACCTTCCTTTACTCCTTCCCCTTCCTGTGTCTGAACTGCAGATCCCTCGCCCAGCTCTCCCCAGCCTGTCCCCTCTGGATTCCCTCCAGATTTTAATTTTTATTAGAAACTTAATCATCAACAAATACAAACATTTCAGTGTTCCAGAATGAATAAAAGAAAGGGTCTCATAGGAACCCAACAGTTTATGTTTTACCTAGTATGCACATATAAAATTTATATAAAGCTAAATGTATAACAGGTATCTATTAATGTAATATATATCCACTATTACATGTATTATATATGCATAATGATAATATATCGTTATATATGCATTGTATAATAATACATTATCATTATCTATAATTATACCCCTATTATCAATTATCAATATATTATATAATAATATATGTATATAATACATTATAATGTATCTTTATTATAATATATTATATATGATTATAAGCCTAATTATATATAAATTTAACAGGGTAGTTTAAAAATTGCCCTTTTTGTGTCCTTTCTTGGACATCTTTTTATTTTCTTGGGTGTATTTTAAGAAACATTTGATTAGTCTTTTTTTTTTCTTCCTCCTCCACTCACCTTTACTGGGCGTTGGTGCCTCAGTCAAACTGAGACCTGGGAAAGACCTTAACTTAAAAAGACCAAGGTCTCCCACTACATCCAGGCCCGTCTCCAGTCATCTGGATTCATATCTGGTCACTGGATCCAGATGTCTTGGGAGGAGAAAGTGACGCTGGTGACTGCACAGCCCTGCCTCACTTATCCTAGTCACTTACAAGTCAAGGTGTTGCCTTCCTGATGTCATAGTCCTCTAAACAACCTACTGTTTATGCAAATTATGGATTATGTTAATTATACGTATAAAGTCCGTATGAGAACACATGCATTGGAAGAGGGATCCCTCCCCCTGGGGGAAGTAAAACAATCTGACCTTGAACCCCGGGGTGGAGCTGGCCAGGGGCCTGGGAGGGGTAAGAAAAGTGACCTGGACCCTAGGGCTGCCCTGAAATAGGAGTATTGAAATAGCTGATGGGAGGAGGCAAAACCAGAAGGCTGTCCTCCCCTAACCTAGGTCCGGGTAGAGGGATGTTTCCGTGTGGGAGCACTTCTGGGGTGTGGGCCTAGAAAGAAAGTTTGAGTGGTGGAATTCTTTCCAGGTAGACCCGCCCTATCCCCTCGCATTTCAGGGTCCTAGCACCAATCTGCAGGAGAATCACAGTTTGGGCTTTACCTCTGAGCTCTGATTTCCCTTCTACTTGAGTCAAGTCACTTCTCCTTGTTTGCCTCAGTTTCCACCTCTGTAGAATGGGAATAATAATAGCTCCCACCTCCTAGGGTTGGTACGAGGATCAGATGAGATAGTAATTGTACAGTGCTTAGGAAAGTTCCTGGCACATATAAATATTGTAATTATCAGTGTCATTTGCATTCTTCTCAGTCCTTTTCTGTTTCTCCAACCCTGCAGGAGCTGCTTGTGAAATGTTTATCCTGCCTAAGCTCTCCCTTTCCCTAGGTTTGTATCTCTTGACGTCTTGGGAAAAACTCTGGATGAGAGCAACCAGATGCCTTTTGGTATTCTGGCTCTCTCATTGCCTGTTGTGTGACCTTGGACAAGTCACTTGGATCTCAATTTCCTCTTCTGTAAGATGAGACTATTGGACTAGACAGGGCAGTTGGTGGCACAGTGGATAGAACACTGGGCTGAGGTCATGCAGATCTGAGTTCAAATCCATCCTCACTTACTAGCTGTGTGATGCAAGACAAGTCATTCAACCTCTGCTTACCTCAGTTTCCTTATCTGTAAAATGAAAGTAATAATAGCACAACTTCCCCGGGTGGTTGAGAGTATCAGATGAGATGATATTTGTAAATGCCTGCCACATAGTAGGTACTTAGTAAATATTTGTTCCCCTTCCTTCTCCCTTTGTAGCCCTATGCATCTTACTGTATGGATTTAAAAACAATATTCAGAGAAATAGTCCACAGGCTTCACCAGATTGTCAAAGGCGACCATGATAGAAAAAGACTTAAGATTTTTAAGGTCCCTTTAGCAGCCTGTGAGTGTGTCTCCCTCTCTCTTCCCTCTTGCTAGGGAAGGGGCCTTCTAGCGTCAGAGCCCTTACAGTGGACAGTATGAATGGTTTAGGTTTAGAATTTAGCAGGATTAGGGAAGGGTGGGAGGGATAAGGGAAAAGGCCCAGGAAAGGAAGGGAGGAAGGTTTTTTTTTATCATGGACTGATGAGAGACAGAGCTGAGGAAACTCACAGCAGTCTCAAGTAAACTGGTCACCTTTGGGACTGAGGCTCAGACTGGATGAGAAAAACCTCACTGAGTGAAGGTGCCCTGTGCTTCCTTCAGAAATCAGAGCAGACCTTCTGGAAGGAACCCCAGCACTATGAGAAGCCCAGGAGATTCTCTGGGCAGGAACAAGTGGCACTCTGGGAGCCCCCTTCAACTCTCTTTGAATCTCCCTACTCGATCATGCCCAAATCTGTTATCCTTAAATGGAGGACTATACTAGGTTAAGGATAACAGATTTGGGCATGATCGAGTAGGGAGATTCAAAGAGAGTTGCCTCAGGATCGCCACCTTCCTATTTCCTACCCTCAGTCCTATCAAAATATCTGCCCAAATCTGTTACTTTGAACTAGCCTAGTCCTCCATGGTCTGTTATCTCCAGGTAGGCTTCAGCTACTCCCCACCCTTAATCCCATTCTCTTGGTTCCTGGAGTCTGACCTCTAGTCACCTCAGTCCCATCAAGACCCTCCTTAGACCCCTCCTCCTAGACTACTAGATCACCCCTAGATCCGTCCCATAATCTTTCTGTATATATATATATATATATATATATATATATATATATATATATATATATATATATATAAGATACATCCAGTTTCCATGAAAGTGCTCAGATTCCATAAGAGTCTAGCCAATGGTGAGGTTTTTTAAGTCTGGCCAATATGGTGGATCTTTAATAAACTCTGTTTTTCTTTGGCTGAAAGAAGACTTGGGTCAAATTCATTTGGGCAGGACCCACCATATTTGTATTTTGGGGGTCCTGAGCACTCCTAAAATTTCAATAGTAGGCCCCGCCACCTCACCGATGGGTCTGAAGTCCATAGGTTACTCTTAACCTGGTTTTAGCCTGGCTGTCCAGACCATTTACTGGGGTGTGGCTGCTGTACACACTGTAGCTTCTTGGAGTCAATAGAATTCAGTGCCAAGTAGACACCAAAGGTGAATGAGCAACTCTAGAAAGGGCTTGGCAAATCTTCACACCAAAGGGGTTGGTCTCCTCTGAATACCATCCACTTTCCCACCCCAGGAAGTGGGATAGTAATATCCTGAAGGACTCAGACTGTCCATGCAATGACTGACATGAATTGGAATAGATGACAAATACGCTTGTGAGTTCACAGTTTTATGATGTAATAGCTTGGATTAAAGGAAAAAGACAGACTTACGAGATTTTGGTTTGAACACTAGCTCTGAAAGCTATTGTCTTGGTAACCCCTGTCAAGACTCAGTTTTCTTATCTGTGGAATGGGGATAATCGTACCTGCATTACCTACCTCTTAAGACTGTTCTAAGAGCGTTAATGGTGTATCAGAAGACTGTGAAGTTTCCTCTAGCAATCTATAAATCTACCTTTCACTGAATTCTCCATCCCCTTCTCTGGCCAAGCCTGCTATGGTCATTGGGAGCTGGGCTCTCTAGGTGGACTTGGGCAATTTTGCTGAAGGACAGTGCTGTGACGTGTATTCAAGACATGATTTAGAATTGAGAAAAAGAGAGAGAAGTGCAGAGGGAGAGAAGGCATAGACTTTGAATAGTGAACAGAAGACCTCTCCAGAGTCAGAGGCATATGAGTAAAGCTGATACCCCAAATGGCCCTTGATTCCCAGGGCCTTCTGCAATAGGACTTCTCAGGGTGGAAACTCCTTGTTTGAACTGCATAGTTGTAGAGACCCTTTATTCTTATGTATTCTATTATTTAAACTAATCAGTATGACTTCCTCAATTTCTGTGTAATACAGGAGCTTTTTTTTTTTAACGAAGGAATAATTTACTTCCAAAGTTATAATCACAAGTAAAGACACCCCCACCCCCTCCCCATTTTTAGCAGGCATAATTCTCCTCTCCCTCACCACCTTGGTTTCAGGGGAGGGGAAGAGAATGAGGTTCCTGGTTTATTTCCTATCACAGGTCCAACTCCCCCTCTTCCCCTCCAGACTTGAGTTCCAGGCACCTTGGCTTCTCAGAGTTAATAAGTCAGGAGGCTGACTGTACCAGCCCACCTGCAACCCTGACTCTGGCATCATGGCTCAGACTTCTGGTCTTGTGGGGACCATCTTCAGCACCTAAAATTAAGGCCAAACCACCCAGAACAGACACAAACATCACCAGACCTATATCTTGAGCTGGGATAAAAAGAGGAGGAACAAGGAAAAACTGTTTTTGTTCCTTCCCTTCTCACTGATTTGATTCATGGCATCCACAATGAATGTAGTGGATGAATTGCCAAAAAAAACACAGCCTAAAAAATGGGGGGAAGGAGGAGGAAAGGCTGTCTCACCAATTTTAAAGATGCAGGCAACCAATCAAAGGTGGTTACCCCCTCTCATGTGATAGGGAACAAAGGGGGCTTCATGTTAGGCAAATTTGGGATACTAAAAAAAGGCCTCTTAAGAGCATCTCCATGTTAGAACTGGATATGTCCAGAGAAGCATAGGTTACGTCTTTTTTAAAAAAATTAACTAATTAGTTTTTAGTTTTCAGCATCCACTTCTATAAGATTTTTAATTCTAAATTTTCTCCCCATCTCTCTTCTCTCCTTCCCACCCCAAGATGGCTTGCAATCTGATATAGGCTCTACATATGCATTCATTTTAAACATATTTTCACATTAGCCATGTTGTAAAGAAGAATTAGAACCAATGGGAGTATATCTTTTTTTTACTGCTTGTTTTCTATATGTTTGCTTGCAATCTGTGATTACTGTTTTGTGTACCAAATACTTGGGAGGAGAGCTAAATTGGCCAAGATTAACCTGTCACTATTTCCAATCTGGGGCAACTGGGGAAAGAGGATTTTGTTCCGAAGCCCCTGAAAGCATCATGACCCTGAATGCAAATATCTGATTTGTTAAAGATGGAAATAATTTTAGCCTAATGCCCCCTCTTGAATATAGGAGCATGAAAGAGGTTTTGCCTAGTCATGGTCATGATCCTACTCTCCACAAAGAAAATAAGTCTCCTTTGGAAATGTGGAATAGGTCATTTCAGATTGTATCTATCTAAAAAATTCCTGTTACAGTTCAATCGTTTGTGTCTTTATTACCTAGTTCAGCCTGCTATGCTGGTAAATAATCCAAAGGGTACCCACACACCAATACGGCATTGAAAGGGCACCAATGTGGCAAGGGGGTACCTCCTACCTTCTGACCCCAATACTGCTTTATTTCCTTGATTCAATCCTCAGTTGAGGTTGTCCTAACTGTACTTTTTTGGGGGAGGCTGTCAGGATCAGTGTCTTTTTAGAGTCCATAGCAAACATTTTTTTCCTGCCATAAGGCGTCACAGTCTTTGAAGTTACTGCCATTGCCAGGTGACTGTTTTACCTGTGTCTGTAAGGACTTTCTTGTCAGCTACTAATACTTCAGTGAAGTCTGTGACTGACTCCACTAGCCAGTGAGAGCTTTGATGGAACTCCTACTTCCCCTTTCAGAGAGGAGGAAAGTGGGAGAGAGGGAAAAGTGTGTGTATGTGTGTGTGTGTTGACAGAGAGAGAGAGAGAGAGAGAGAGAGAGAGAGAGAGAGAGAGAGAGAGAGAGAGAGAGGGAGGAAGAGGAAGGGAGTGTAAGACAGAAAAAAGAGAGACAGAAAGAGAGAGAGAAGAGAGACAGACAGGAGACAGAGAAAGAGATAGAGACAGAGACACAGAGAGACAGAAAAGGGAAGAGAGTCCAGAGGATGAATTAAAGGGCAGAACATAGATGATGATCTAGCCCTGGAGATTGAGGAACAAAGAGACAGTAATGTCATGAAAACCTCAGAGGAGAGGGTATTCAGAAACATCTCATTAGGGGAACATGTTTTGCCTAGGTATGAGAAAAGTTTGAACAGAGGTATTTGATAAATCTCATGGAAGACCCTACTCCTTTCAGGAGACAGAGAAATTCCCTGCTGGAGTGTCAGGGGTTTGTTGAAGGCCCCAGGATGGCTTTAAGGCAAATGACTTAAGAGAGAGGACATTTTGGGACAGTTAGGTGGTGCAGTGCTTAAAGCGACAACCCTAGAGTCAGGAAGAATCTGAATTCAAATCCAGCCTCAGACATTTGACACTTGCTAGCTGCGTGACTTTGGGCAAATCACTTAACCCTAGTTGCCTTCCAAAAAAGCGTAGCTTTAGTGTAATTGTGCATTAATGGCTCTATTAAGCATTTCCTATTCATTTCATTTATAAATTTCTTCCACATGGGATGAGGTTATTGAGATCTGAGATTCCACAGTTAAATGAGGTATGGGTAAAACAGAGAAATGGGACATGGGGGAATATCTCTCCTTTGGTTGGGAGAATGTACCCTTGTGGATCAGGCCTAGTTTTTTCAACTATTTGACCATCTGAGAATGTTGCCAACTTTGATTGCTATCTGGGGACATTTCAGGGTTCTCTTTCATGTCAGCAAACTTGAATTTCTTAAGGCCTCTAGTATTAGATGGTATCCTTGCTCTAACCACAGACTGACTCTTCCTGGCTGAACTCCAAAGACTGGCCACCAATGAGTCCTAACCTCAGTTTCTGACAGATTCCAGAACTTAACCTGAGTAAACCCCATTCCTTGGCATAGTGCCTAATTCGAACAATAGATTTAACCTCGAGTTCTGAGCATCAGATAGGATTCTTACCCCTGCCCCAGAATGAGGACAAATCTTAACCCCTGACTGATTCCTAATTTTGGCCCAAGTGTGACCCTTTAACTCAAAATAATTTCTTAGTCCTGATCACAAATTGAGATCTAATACTTCCAATATATTAAGTTTCTAAAATGAGTCTCTACTCCAGGTCCTCAATTGACTCCCTAAACTGACCACAGATGAATCTCCTAACCTCAGGCCAACACTGGCCATTTGTCTTGGCCACAGGCAAGTCTCCTAACTTTAGGCCCAAACTGTCCACCTCATCTGGTTTCTGGATTGAATTCTTAATTCCCACTATAGGCTTATACTACTTAAACTATTAAGCGTGACCACAGACTATTAGGTGACCACAGACTGCGCTTTAACCACAACCCCATAATGACTAACCCTGGTTCCAAACCTAGTTCGACTTCCACCCTTAAATTGACCCTTAACCCCAACTATAGAACAATCTCTAATCTTGGCTACAAACAACACCCAATTGTGTTTATACACTCACTATTCATCTCCAAAACCAGGCTGACAGCTGACTGAGCTACAGACTAATTCCTAACCTTGGCTCCAGATATCATACAATGATGCTTAAATTTCATGGCTTTCCTTTCTTCTTTGTCCACCCCATCTGATACCCTCTTCTCCCTCTCCCCCTACTTTTCCTCTCACAAGCCATTAGATTTCCTCTTCCAACAAATACCCATATATCCTCCTTCAAATTTCATCATCTTGTGCTTGCATGCTATATCCCTTGTCCCATCTTCTATAAGCTATTTAGTTTCTTCACTCAGAAGGCCTCCATTTTGATCTGTCTTCTGGGGGGCACAATTGGGTAGAAGTGGAGAGAGGAACTGAGGCTTTTGGAAACAACCCCTTAGACGACTATTTGGAAGTGAAAGGAGAGGAATGAGAAACAAGGTCCAACGTATATACGTATGAGAAGCTTGGATTAGCAGGGGATGGATGATGGTGGCTTATCTGCCTTGGGGAACCAAGGCATTCCTTCCTGTTTTAGACCTAAAGGAATTTCTTATCCCAGAGGGGTATAGTGAGAGACAGGAAGAGCCTGAGGCGGGGCACTCAATTCTTAAACTGGAGCAAGACCTAGGAAGCTAGAGTTTGGGTTCTGGAAATGAAGCTTTCATTACCTTTTATTTGTTAGAGTTATTCTCTAACATTTGGTTATGCTTTCTAGGCCTAACCCAAAGACATGAATTGCTGGAAATATTATTATTACCATGAAAAAAATTCTTTATTGAAACAGTCAATCTTTATTGACTTTATTTGGCAAGCACATGGAATGACAGAGGGATGGATAGTTTCCCTGACTCCATCCCCACTCCGTTCCCACACTTAGAACTCAGTCTCCTTTGCCACGGAGCTGAAAATCTTCAAATATCTCTTAAAGATCTTTTTAGTAGAGTAAGTAAGGTCTTTGCTCAAGTGCCCAGCCCTGGGGAACATCCTGGGATCCACATTCCAGCTCTTAAATGGTATCCTGGAGAGATTTGCTTATTCTTAAACAGAGTTCATGAGGAGTAGTCTCAAGGAGCCTGGATTAGTACAGCAGGAGAGGGCGAAGGAGGAGGAGGAGGAGAGGGAGGGAATCAGCTGGAAACTGAGTGGAGCTTTTGGACTGAATTACTTTTTGGATCCAGCGGCTGTAGATACTGACATTGGTAAAGACACCAGGAAGGTAGGGGCGGCCACAACCTATTCCCCAGCTCACAATCCCTGCCTGGTACCAGATCCCGTTGACTTTACATGACAAAGGTCCCCCGGAGTCACCCTGGAGAAATACAGATGGAGTCAGCCTGGTAAAAGGGTGGTTAGAACCATACGGGATAGAGCTCCGATGTAAAGGGCAATAGGGGACTTCTGAGTCCAAAGGAGGGACCTGAAGAGGAAATAAAGAATAACAGTGTCCATTATGGCTGGCTACTTTACCTGGCAGGTATCCTTCCCGCCTTCTGGATACCCAGCACATATCATGTCATCAAATATCATAGGCTTTTGAACATGAGGTAGTGCCTTGTGGAAGTAGCGGCTACACGTGTTTTGGTCAATGAGAGGTACTTCCACCTCCTGTAAGAGCCACGGTTTCTTCACTTCTGGGGATTTAGGAAAGAAAAAAGAAGGTTATATTTGGAGTGAGGGACAAAGAACAGCCCCTGAATCTAACAAGTATGAAGATGGCCTGCTCTGGGTCAGTGAACCGAGAAAGTGGGGGGGTCAAATCTTTGAAGGGGATATTCACTGGAGGCTAATATGGCCTCCTAATTCAAAACACTGGGCAGACATCTTCATTTAGATGGAGGGCTAGAATATATACACACACACGTGTATATGTATGTACATGTACATATATGTGTATATACACACAGTATGTATATGTGTATGTATATATGTATGTATGTATTTGTCCTTCCTTCCACTGAGCTGAATGTCGTCTCTTCAGAATTGCTGGGAATTCATAGCACTTCTGACCAAAGAGGGAAGATAGAGGATAGCAGTAAGTCTTAGGTCTTCTCCTTGGCCTTTGTAGCTTTATATCAGGCCACTGCTGAGGCATGAAGTCATCCTGCCAATCAAGCCCATTTTCCCACATTCTCTTTGCATGTCATTCATGTTCTGTTTTCTGAAATGCTGTTCAATGCTGTTGTTTCTCTTGCCTGAAATGTCCTTCTCTTTCCTCTCCATTCACTGAAATTCTGCCTATCCTTAAGTTGCCTCCCTGGCTCAGGAGTTCACCCTGGCTGCCTCTGCCCTCAATAATCTCTTCTGATAACTTTCCCTCAGGATTCCATCGTGGGTAATTATTACATGTTGTTTGCTTTTGCTATTTTAAATTTTCATGTGCTTGAGTCTTGGCTCCCCAGGGAGATGAGAAGTTTCCTGAAGTCAGAGACTATCTCTTCCATGTCTTATGTCCTTCTCCCCGCCCCCCTGTCCACCTCCCAGGTACCTTGCAAACTGTTGGAGATTTAGCAAAATGATTGGATAACAAAATAATATATTCCATCTGTACTCAAAGGATGTTGGAAAAGCATCCCATTCTCCCTTTTATTGAGTCATCCAGAGTCTCCAAGTTTCCCTGGGTTCTGGGAAAAAGAAGGATTTCCTTCTAGATTCTTTACTCTATAGTAACAACCTGAAGAAAACTGAACTCTTTCTCTTGAGTTTTCTGACACTTCTGACCATGATCTCTTTTGGGGGTTTTCTTGGCGAAGATACAAGAGTGGTTTGCCATTTCCTTCTCCAGCTCACTTCACAGATGAAGAAACTGAGGCAAACAGGGTTAAGTGACTTGCCTAGAGTCACAGAGCTAGTAAGTATCTGAGACTGGATTTGAACTCAGGTCTTCCTGATGCCAGGCCCAATGTTCTGCTCATTGCACCGCCTGGTGGCCCAGAACCCTAGGTATAAGCTATTTGATATGTCAACCTCAGTTTGCTCATCTGTCTCATCTGATCATACTTGTCTCACCTGATCATACCTGTGTCACCTACTAACTGAAGCTTCTAAAGAGATGAGTCATGAAGACTGTAACATGCTGTACAAATGTGAGGCATTATTACTATTAGGAATAAGAGGAAAGAAAATAAAACCAAGCATATCAACAAAGGGCCAAAGACAGCAAAGCAAAAGATTGTGTCAATAAGAAATTTAAACAAGTATTTCCTTTGTAGAGAGTATAAAGTGGATGGTTTGACTTGGGAGAGAGAAGAGCTACCTCTGCTGTGGATGGCTAGGAGTGGGGGTTACCCAGTATAAGAATCCCTGTAACCATCCTCACTTATGTCTTCGCTGATTTCTCCCCAGCCGGTTGCCCAGCACATGGTCACATTCTCAAAGAAGGTCATGGAGGGTGGCATGCAGATGGGTTGAATGGTTGTCTTGAAACGAACTGGTGATCTCAGCTTTACCAAGGCGATGTCCTTGGGTGGTTTACCATCAAAGGCGGGATGAAAGATGATCTTTGTCGCAGAATAACGTTTGAAACGATGGAAGTTGAATAGTGATGGGAAGACAGAAGTTGAGCCTAGAAGAATCTTCCATTGTCTGGTAATTCTTTTCCTAAAGGAGGAAAAGGGAGAGAATAGATATCATGATGGCCCAGGGTCACTGGGTCTGAGGTACATAAACTCACAGGATTAAGAACTAGAAAGGTTAGTGGAAATAATTTAGTTTATGTCTCTGATTTTACAGAGGAGTGAACTGAAGGCCAGAGTGGTTAAGTAATTTGCCTGAGGGGTCACAAGGATCATGGAGTCTTGGAGAGAACTCTAAGCACTGATGCAGTGGGGACTGCCACAGCTCAGGAGCTTTTTAATGTAAGAAGGGCTGGTCTTCTGCTTTGGTAGAGCTGGTAACCCTGAATTTTGAGGGATACTTAGTAGGCCCCTACCCCAGATTTCTAATCTACCGGCCTGTCATAATGCCTGAAAGTATACCTTATACAGTGTGCTAAATATGGAGTTGGATGTCCTGAGTTCTAATCCATCTCTGGCATTTACTAGCTGTAGATCCTTTCCACCCCCACCCCAGGGAATGGGGGTCCTGGCCCTCTGGGTAACTTGCTGGTTCTATCTCTCCTCCCTCCCTCCCCCCTGGCCATCAACTCCTGGGTCTTGCCTGAGGACAGACCTGCCCTGGCCCCTCGGGCCGCTCTAGATCCGGCTCAGAAGGGGGGACTCACCTGTGGATGCAGTGAGCGGCTGTCAGCACCCAGGATGGGTGGATGAGGCTGCCCGCGCACAGGTGGGAGCTCTTGTACTGGAGGCTGGCCTGCCAAGGCCACCTGGTGATAGAGCTACCTTGGCCCCCGATGATTCGCCCTGAGTCCTCGGGCTGCCCGCAGACTTGGAAAAGCAAGCCGTAAGGGAGAGCGGGGAGATTCGGAGGTCAGTCCAGGCCCCCCTCCCCCACCCCGGCCCCCCCCAAGGCCCCGCCCCACGCGCCCCTCCCCCAGGCCCCGCCCCCAGCCTTTGGCCCGCCCGGCCCTCTTCCTTCCCAGAGGTACCCACCGGTGTCGATCACCTCGGGGTCTGGGTCTACAGCTGCCATCTTCTCTTTCTTTAATTTCACCTCCTGGAGCCCCGGGGGAAGGAGGCAGCAGGGTGGGCTGGGGGCTGGCTGGGACCCTCTTGGTCCCCCCTCCCCCTCTACCCGCCGTGGCCTGACCCCTTTCCCACCTGGGTACTCCTGGGCCCCCAGCAGCAGGGGCAGCAGGAGCACGGGGCCGACCCAGCGCATGGCCTCTCCCTGGGGCTGGGGGCTGGGTGACTCTGCCCGGCCTGGCGCCCCCTAGCAGCGGCGGGTGGTTCCCCGCTCCGACTGGCTCCCGGGACCTCCCGCCGGAGGTGGAATTGAGGAGCAGCCGCCCACTGGTCAGGAGGACGCAGCTCTCGCCTAGTGACTTCAGTGGGGAACCCCAGGTTCCCCAGCCTGGGTCAGCCTTGTTGCCCCACTGGCCCCCACTGCCCCCCCACTGGCCCCACAGTGACTAGTGCAAGGAATGTGCATATAAAGCACTTCTGAGACCACTGTCGTTGTAAGAGGGACCAGGAGGTGCCCTGCCACTCTGGAGGGGGGGGCAAAAGACTCTCTCCAAGTCCCAGGGCAGTCAGCAGGACATCAGGCTTGCCCACCCTGAAAACGGCCCCAGATCCACAAAGTCAGCGGAGCCCATTGGGCTGCGGGAACCTTATGATAAAAACAAGAGAAAGAGGAAAACACGGGATAAGGGATTTGCTCAGGGTCACACAACTAGTAAGTGTCTGGAGGCAGGATTTGAATTCATGTTTTTCTGAGTCCAGACACAAAATCAGCTGTCCAGTTCTATCCTAGGAAGCCTGGGGGAGCTCTGGAACTGGGTATGATAAGATCTGATGATAGCAGCAGATAAGGGGCTTGTCATCCTGGAAAGTCTGGAGTAGGCTATAGAGAAAGACTGGTGTTCATATTCTTTTTATTTATTTTAAGTTTTCAACATTCATTTCCACAAAATTTTGAGTTCCAAATTTTTTCCCCGTCTCTCCCCTCCACCAACCCCAAAACACCTAGCATTCTGATTACCCCTTCCACCAATCTGCCCTCCCTTCTAACATCCCTTCCTTCCCTTATCCCTTTCTTCTCTTTTGTCTTGTTGGGAAGATAAATTTCTATACCCCATTACTTGTATTTCTTATGTTGTATGTAAGAACAGTACTCAACTGTTGCTCCTAAAACTTTGAGTTCCAACTTCTCTTCCTCCCTCCCTCCACATCCATCCCCATTGGGAAGGCAAGCAATTCAATATAGGCTATATATGTGTAGTTAAGCAAATGACTCCCATAATAGTCATATTGTGTAAGACTAACTATATTTCCCTCCAATCCTATCCTGCCCCCCCTTTATTCTGTTCTCTCTTTTGACCTTGTCCCTCCCCAAGAGTCTTGACTTCTAATTGCTCCCTCCTCCCATTGCCCTCCCTTCCATCACCCCCCACCCTGCTTATCCCCTTCTCCCCCACTTTCCTGTATTGTAAGATAGGTTTTCATACCAAAATGAGCGTGCATTTTATTCCTTCCTTGAGTCAAATGTGATGAGAGTAAGCTTCACATTTTCCCTTTCACTTCCCCCTTTTCCATCCATTGAAAAGTCTTTTTCTTGCCTCTTTTATGAGAGATAATTTGCCCCATTCCATTTCTCCCTTTCTCTTCCCAATATATTCGTCTCTCACCCCTTAATTTTATTTTTTTAGATATCATCCCTTCCTATTCAACTCTCCCTGTGCTCTCTGTCTCTCTGTCTCTGTCTATCTCTCTCTCTCTATGTGTGTGTGTGTGTGCGTGTGTGTGTGTGTGTGTGTGTGTATAATCCCACCAACTACCCAGATACTGAAAAAAGTTTCAAGAGTTACAAATGTTATCTTTCCATGTAGGAATGTAAACAGTTCAACTTTAGTAAGTCCCTTATGATTTCTCTTCCCTGTTTACCTTTTCATGCTTCTCTTGATTCTTGTGTTTGAAAGTCAAATTTTCTTTTCAGCTCTGGTGTTTTCATCAAGAATGCTTGAAAGTCCTGTATTTCATTGAAAGACCACTTTTCCCCCTGAAGTATTATACTCAGTTTTGCTGGGTAGGTGATTCTTGGTTTTAGTCTTAGTTCCTTTGACTTTTGGAGTATCATATACCATGCCCTTCAATCCCTTAATGTGGAAGCTGCTAGATCTTGTGTTATCCTGATTATATTTCCATAATACTCTAATTTTTTCTTTCTAGCTGCTTGCAATATTTTCTCCTTGACCTGGTAACTCTGGAAATTGGCTACAATGTTCCTAGGAGTTTCTCTTTCTGGATCTCTTTCAGGAGGGGATTGATGGATTCTTTCAATATTTATTTTGCCCCCTGGTTCTAGAATATCAGTTTTCCTTGACAATTTTATGAAAGGTGATGTCTAGGCTCTTTTTTTGGTCATGGCTTTCAGATAGTCCCATAATTTTTAAATTGTCTGTTCTGGATCTATTTTCTAGGTGAGTTATTTTTCCAATGAGATGTTTCACATTATCTTCCATTTTTTCAATATTTTGGTTTTGTTTTGTGATTTCTTGATTTCTCATAAAGTCATTAGCCTCTGTCTGTTCCATTCTAATTTTTAAAGAACTATTTTTTTCAGTGAGCTTTTGAACCTTCTTTTCCATTTGGCTAATTCTGCTTTTTAAAGTATTCTCCTCATTGGCTTTTTGGACCTCTTTTGCCATTTTGGTTAGTCTATTTTTAAAGGTGTTATTTTCTTCAGCATTTTTTTGGATCTCCTTTAGCAAGCTGTTGACTCACTTTTCATGATTTTCTTGCCTCACTCTCATTTCCCTTCCCAATTTTTCTTCCACCTCTCTTACTTGATTTTCAAAATCCTTTTTGAGCTCTTCCATGGCCTGAGATCATTGCATATGTTTTTGAAGGTTTTGGATGTAGAAGCCTTGACTTTTGTATCTTCCTCTGATGGTGTGCTTTGTTCTTCCTACTCTGAAAGGATGGAAGAAAATACCTGTTCACCAAGAAAGTAACCTTCTATAGTCTTATTTTTTTTCCCCTTTTTTAGGCATTTTTCCAGCCAGTTAGTTGACTTTTCAGTTCTTTGTCAAATGGAGGGTATACTCTAAGGACCTGTAAGTTCTCAGTTCCTCCAAGGTGGCACAATCAAGACAGAGGAGTTTATTCCTTTCCTGGCCTATACTCTGGTCTGTGAGCAACCACAAGCACTCTTTTGTGCCCTGGTACTGCGAGTAGGGATCTCTCTCCAGAGCCTCCACAAGTTCCACACCACACCAGTGCTTCTCCTCACCCCAGGACCACCACTCAGAACTGAGACTCAGATCAGCTGCACAATTCCTCCAGGGTCTCTAGGCTGAGGGCTCCAAAAATGGCCACTGCTGCAGTGGCTGCCACTGCCCTGGGACCAAAACTAGATGGCACTCCCTTCTCACGTGTGGTGAAAAGAGCTTTCTCACTGACCTTTGAAGCTGTCTTTGGCATTTGTGGGTTGAGTAATCTGGGAGCTGCAGCTGCTACCCATGATTCCGTGCCCTAAAGCCTACTCCAGACCTGTCCAGGTCATGCTGTATGGTCAAAGGTAGGCTGCACAGTGCTCTGCTCTGAGCTCGGTGCAAAAGACCTTTCCTTTCAGCCTTCCAGGCTTTCTTGGACTGGAAATATCTTTCACTCTGTTGTTTTGTGGCTTCTGCTGCTCTAGAATTTGTTTAGAGTAATTTTTTACAGGTATTTTATGGGCCATAGGGTAGAGCTAGAGCAGGTCCATCCTTCTACTCCACCATCTTGGCTCCAGCCTGATATAGGCTTAGTCTTAAAGGAAGCCAGTAAAACTGGGTCAGAGGAGAGAGAGCAGAGCATCTCAGGCATGGGAAATATCCAGAATAAAGGTAAAGAGATAGCTCATGGAATATCATACATATGCAAGAAACAAGAGTAGGCTAATGTGGCCAAATCATAACATACATAGAAGATCACTGTAATAAAGATTGAGAATGTGGGAAGGGGCCAGGCTCTCAAGAGCTTTAAAGACCAAGCAGATCCTGATGCCCAGAAAGCTATTAAAAATTGTGCATCCCCTTTGACTCACCAATACCATTACTTACACCCCCAAAGAGAGCAAAGGAAAAGGAAAAAGACTCATACACAAAAATATTTATAGTAGCTCTTTTTGTAGTGGCAAAGAATTGGAAACTGAGAAGATGCACATCAATTGAGGAATTACTAAGGAAGTTATAATATTGGGAGGGGGCATACAATTGTGCTGTAAAAAATTAAGGGGACAGTTTTAGAGAAGCCCACGAAGACTTGTGTGAACTGACACAAAGTGAAGTGAGCAGAATCTGAGCAATTGACGGTGACAAACAGCAGTAGTGTAAAGATAATCAACCGTGAAAGATTTAATAACTGACCAATACAATGATCTACCACAGTTCCAAAGGACTCATGATAAAAAATGCTATCCATCTTCAGATAAAAAACTGATGAATTAATTTTTTTCCTTTCTTTTTCTTGTTTTTTTTTTTTCTGGGAACATGATTAATGAAGAAATGTTTTGCATGACTTCATATGTATACTGGGTATTGTATTTCTTGCCTTCTCAATGGATGAGGGAGAGGTAAAGGGAGGGAGAGAGTTTGGTACTGAAAATAAAATAAAATTGAATTTTTTAAAAAATTTCAATACAAATATTTATCCTAGAAGTATAGGAAGCCAACTGAGCTCATTAAGCAGGGGAGTAACACTGTCAGAACTATGCTTTGGTAAAACCATGTTGGCTGCTAAGTACAGATTGGATTGGACTGGGGAAAGACTCCAGTAGAGAGACCAGTTAGAAGGCTTTTGAAAAAATCCAGGTAAAAAGCAATGAAGTCTCAACTAGGGTAGTGGCTTCCAGAGAGAAAGAAGGGGACATCAACAAAAGACTTTGGGGAAGTAGAAATTACAAGATTTGACAATAGGTTAGACACGCAGAATCACTGAGTGTGAGTAGGCAAGGATGAACAGAGATTTTGATCAGAAAGATATTCAACAGACCAGTGGGAATTCCACCAAACCTCTAGAATTCCAGTTTCCCATACTCTGGGGTCTTAATGACCCAGGACAAGAAGGCTAAGTCAGTGATTCAGACCCTAATCCTCCAGTGCCACCTTGGAGGAACTGAGAACTTACAGGTCCCTAGAGTATACCCTCCACTTGACACAGAACTGAGGAGTCAACTAACTGGCTGGAAAAATGCCCAAAAAAGGCAAAAAAAAAAATAAGACTATAGAAGGTTACTTTCTTAGTGAACAGGTTATTTTCTTCCATCCTTTCAGATGAGGAAGCACAAAGCATACCATCAAAGGAAATACAAAAGTCAAGGCTTCTACATCCAAAACCTCCAAAAACACATGCAATGGTCTCAAGAGCTCAAAAAGGATTTTGAAAATCAAGTAAGAGAGGTGGAGGAAAAATTGGGAAGAGAAATGAGAGTGAGGCAAGAAAATCATGAAAAGTGAGTCAACAGCTTGCTAAAGGAGATCCAAAAAATGCTGAAGAAAATAACACCTTTAAAAATAGACTAACCAAAATGGCAAAAGAGGTCCAAAAATCATTGAGGAGAAGAATGCTTTAAAAATCAGAATTAACTAAGTGGAAAAGAAGGTTCAAAAGCTCACTGAAGAAAATAATTCTTTAAAAATTAGAATGCAGCAGATGGAAGCTAATGACTTTATGAGAAACCAAGAAATTATAAAACAAAACCAAAAGAATGAAAAAAATAGAAGACAATGTGAACTATCTCATTGGAAAAACAACTGACCTGGAAAACAGATCCAGGAGAGACAATTTAAAAATTATGGGACTACCTGAAAGTCATGATCAAAAGAAGAGCCTAGACACCATCTTTCATGAAATTATCAAGGAAAACTGCCCTAATATTCTGGAACCAGAGGGTAAAATAGAAATGGAAAGAATTACTGATCACCTCCTGAAAGACATTCCAAAAGGAAAACTCCTTGGAATACTGTAGTCAAATTCCAGAGTTCTCAGGTCAAGGAGAAAATATTATAAACAGCCAGAAAGAAACAATTAGAGTATTGTGGAAATACAATCAAGATAGCACAGGATTTAGCAGCTTGTACACTAAGAGATTGAAGGGCTTAGAATATGATATTCCAGAGGCCAAAGGAGATAGGATTAAAATCAAGAATCACCTACCCAGCAAAGCTGAGTATAATACTTCAGGGGAAAAAATGGAATTTCAATGAAATAGAGATCTTCCAAGCATTCTTGTTGAAAAGACCAGAGCTGAATAGAAAATTTGACTTTCAAATGCAAGAATCAAGAGACACATGAAAAGGTAAACAGGAAAGAGAAGCCTTAAGGAACTCATTAAAGTTGAAGTGTTTACATTTCTACATGGAAAGATATTATTTGTAACTCATGAGACCTTTTGCAGTATTAGATTGGTTAGAAAGAATATATATAAGTAGGTGGATATGGGCATATATGTATGTGTATATTATATGTGTGTATGTGTGTGTATATATATGTATATATATACATATATATATACACATACACATACATACACACACACATAGACAGAGGGCCCAGGGTGAGCTGAATATAAAGGGAAAATACTGAAAAAAATAAAATTTACTGTTGAATGGAATGTACTATGAGTAAGAGAAATGGAGAGATGGAATGTAGCAAATCATCTCACATAAAAGAGGGAAGAAAGATTTTACAATATAGGGGAAGAGGGGGGAGATGAAGGAAATAATTGAGCCTTACTCTCATGAAATTTGGCTTAAAGAGGGAATAACACACACTCAAATGGATATGGAAATCTATTTTACCCTGCAGGAAGGTAAGGGAGAAGGGGATAGGAGAGGGAAGATAATAGAAGGGACAGCAAGTTGGTGAAAGGGATAATCAGAAGCAAACACTATTGCGGAAGGACAGGTCAAGGGAGAGAATGGAACAAATGAAGGGCAGTATAGAATAGAGAGAAATGTGGTTAGTCTTTTATATGTAACCATTATAAAAGTGCTTTGCATTGTTACACATGTATGACCTGTATTGAAATGCTTGTTTTTTCAATGAGGGTGGGTGAGGAGGGAGGGAGAGAATATGGAACTCAAAGCTTTAAGAATGAATGTTAAAAATTATTTTAGCATGAAACTGGAAATTAAGCTATACAGTCAAAGGAGTATAGAAATCTATTCCTCCCTATAGGAAAATAGAGGGGAAGGGGGATGGAAGAAGTGTGGGTAATGGGAGGACAGACTGGAGGAAGGGGTGGATGGGGTACATGCTGTCTTGAGGTGCGAGGTGGGGAGAGATGGAGAGAAAATTTTGAATTCAAATTCTTGTGGAAATGAATGTGAAGAACTGAAAATAAATAAATTATATACTTAAAAAAAAGACTAAATTTAAATCTCATCTCCTTCAAGAGGCCTAATGGGGATGTAAGTTAGTATTTATAGAGCACTTTAATATCTGTGAAGCTCTTTATATGTATTATCTCCTTTTATTTTCATAATAATCCTTTGAGATAGGTACTATTATTATCACAATTTTAAAGATGAGGAAACTGAAGCTGAGAGAGGTCACGTGGCTTGCCTAGGATTATACAACTGGTAAGTGTCTGAGGGGAGACTTGAATCCAACTCTACTTGACTCCAGGACCAATGCTCTGTCTATTACACCAGGTTGCCTCATCATCCTTGCTTATGGACCACCAATGAGGGAAAATCTATCACCCCTCACCTATCTGGACAACAGCCCATTTCAAATTTGAACAAGTCTTATGTAACCCCCAACCCCCAACTTATATCAAAATTTGCTTGTCTTCAACTTGACTAGATACTTGTTGGGAAATGGCAAACTTCCTGGGATGAACGGCTATCTTTTTGACTTCGGGCCAATCACTTAATATCTTTGGGCCTCAGTTTCCTTTATTTATAAAATGAGGAGGTTAGATTAGATAGCATCTAAGATTCCTACGTCTTTAAGTCTAAAATCCTTTTACTTGATCACATTATTTGAATCAAATTACTCCATTTCATTGATAAACCACAATTTATTTTGGACACTAAAATTGCTTCTGGATTTCAGAATTTATATCTAATTAGTCAAAATTAATTTGGCTAATGGTTGAACAAATAACTCTTTTTTATGTTTGTTTTTGGTAACACTTTTGGGGCATCATCTCCAAAATGGAATTGAGTTAAAGGGTATGATTATCTGTTACTTTTTTTAAAAAAAAAATATTTATTTTTAGTTTTCAATAGACACTTCGACAAGATTTTGAGTTCCAAATTTGCTCCCCATCTCTTCACTCCTCAAGACAGCATGCATTCTGATTAACACTTCCTCCAATCTGCCCTCCCTTCTATCACACTCCTTCTTCCTTCCCCACCCATTCCCACTGAGAAGGCAAGCAATTCAATATAGGTTACACATGTGTAGTTTTGCAAAACTATTCCATAATAGTCATGCTGTGAGAAACTAACTATATTTCCCTCCATCCTATCCTGCTTTCCATTTATTCCATTTTTTCTTTTGACCCTATCCTTCCTCAAAAGTGTTTACTTCTAATTTTTCCCTCCTCTCATTTATCCTCCCTTCTATCATCTACCATCTGGCTTATCCCCTTTCCCCCTACTTTCCTGTAGTGTAAGATAGATTTTCATACCAGATTGAGTGTGCATGTTATTTCCTCCTTAAGCCAAATGCTATGAGGGTAAGGTTCACTCTTTCTGTGTAATTTTTACGGTATGGTATTAGGTTTCTTTCCAAAAATATTCTGTAAGTAAACAAATACATGAATAATGAATGAATGCACCTTTTTCTCCACAGCACCACTGACATTTAATTTCATTGATTTTAATTATTTTTGCTAATTTCATTGTCATGAGGTGGTCCCTCAAAATTGTTTTAATTTGTATCTCTTTATTAGTGATAATAATTTTTCCAAGTGTCAGCAAATTATCTGTTTATATACTTCAACTATTTATGAATCACAGAAATAGAGCTGGAAGGAATCTTAGAGGCCTTTTGGTTCAACTTCCTTATTTTACAGATAAGGAAACTGAAGCCCAAGAAGGTTAAATGAGTTGCTTAGTGATACAGGTATTATCAGAGGCAGGATTTGAACTTGAGTACCTCAACGTTATGATTGGTGACTTCAGAGCTAGTGATCTTTCCAATGCAATCATGCAGTTTCTACTTATGAGTTTTTTCTTTTAATATAGTGATTGGCATTTTTCTTTATTCCTGACTCCACATTCCCTTTTCTACTCAGGTTCCTACCACCACAGAAGGCTCTTGGACATACAAACCTAATCTCGCAGGGCATTTGGACTCAGAGCTCTGCAAGATCCTACCGTGCTTGAGTTAGTTTCTAGCTCCAGAAGCTAAGTGGAGGCCAAGAGTGAGGGCCAGGAAAGGATGGGGAGCAGAGATACACTATGAGTCAGAAGTCCCCAGTGTGGGGAGAACAGCCACTACATTGAGGCCTGAGCTGGAGATCTATCTACAGGAATAGCCCAGTTTTAACTTTTACATTCCATATATAATCACCTTCTTTCCTGCCAAGACTGATAGCTTGGCAATAATTGGTGAGAATAGACCCAGTGTGTAAGCGCAAGCAAGGTGGAATTTTTTGTTGTTTTCTTTTTGGAGTTCAGTTTCCCAGGCTCAGGCTAAATTGTGAACATCTGAAGAACTGATCTCTTTTGAACCCTGAAAATTCACAGCTGTGCTGAGTTACATAGGCTTCGTGCCTACTGGCTCTGAGCCAATCAGGGACTGAGTCTTTGTTATATATTCTGATTCAGACAGTTGGAGCCCTGTTGAATCTCTGTGCTAATTTTTCTGCTTGTCTTTTCTATACTCACTTCTTTCTACTTATCTGTAATTAAAGTAAGATTGTTGACCCCTTTAAAGTTGTCTTTCCTTTAGAAAGCAGATCAAAGAACCTGTACTAGCAGCCCACCCTGTGTGCTAGTGTGGTTGCTAATACACAGGGATGGGACAAAAGGGAAGTCACAGTAAGGATTGGTATTGTCATGAATTTTTTTTTATTATAACAGTCAATCAACAGCAATTAGATAGAAAACAAACATATGAGTACAGAGAAAACATCACAGTCTCCCTAGCCCCTCCACCACTTCTTCCTGTTAGTCACTACTTTGTCCCTTGCATGAAATAACTCTCAACAGAGGACCTGGGGGCTTCAAATGTTCTTTCAGTGGAGCAAACAAGAGACCTGAATTAATCTTTACCAAAGTGTTTGGCTCTGGGAGAGTCCTCTCATCCCCACCTCAGGCCTTAGCTCAGGTCATGGTCATACTTAGACCTCAAGCAGGCAACTTAAGAAATGGGCTTAGGGAGGCCTAGGACAGTTGTAGAGTGAGGAGGAAGAGAAACTTAGAAGGTATTAAGATAAAGGTGCTTGAGTGAATTGTGTTTAAGATCCAATTAGTGTGAACACTGACATTGGTGAAGACACTAGGCCGGTAGGGTCGACCACAGCCCTCTCCCCAGCTCACAATACCTGCTTGATACCAAATAGCATTGACCTTACATGCCAAGGGACCTCCAGAGTCACCCTGGGGGAAGACAGAGAAAGTGAGTCACTTTAAAAGAGTAGTCATGGCAAAAGAGATTTCCTGGAGTGGAGCAAAGAGATGAAGGCAGGCAGAATATGAGGGTTGGTAGCTGGGGATTCCTGTATCCAATTTAGGGATCCCAGGAGAAATATAAAGTGAAGGGAAACCAATGAACCATCTCACCTGACAGGTATCCTTCTTGCCCTCTGCAAAGCCAGCACATATCATATCATCATATATCCTGGCTATAAAAGAGGGAAAGTTTGTTCCTGTGTGGTAGTACAGGTCACAGGTCTCTTGATCAATGAGAGGCAATTCCACCGCTTGTAGGTACCAGGGTTTCTTTAGGTCTGGAGATGTGGGAACAGGAGAGGTCATAGTTAGGGTCAGAGGTGAAGGAGGGCAATATCAAGGAAGCTGATTCTCTGGTGGGGCACACAGGTTCTGTTTAATAAGACCTTTATTAGTGCTAACAAAAAAAAGTATTAAAGAATCGAATGATTCAAAACACTAGATAAACCAACCTTCATTTATAGGCTGATCTAGAACGTAGTTCAACCTTTTCCATTACAATGTGGGTTTTTCAGAAAGTCTGAGAATCCATGACACTTTGGACTAAAAAGCGAAGCTACTCATTGAGCTTATAGGATAAAGGCCCAACTCTTAGTGTACCATTTAAGGTTCTTCCCAATATGGTTCCACATCATCTTTCTACCCTCACTTCAGGCTACTGCTATTCCTCAATATGAAGTCACCATTTCAGGCAAACTTGTTTCCTTACCCATCCCATGCTGAGCACATTCCCTCTCCTTAACCTCTGGTCATGATGTTTCTCTGTCTGAAATTCTACCTGTCCTCAGGGGCTGGATCAAGCCTCATCTCTTCCAGGAGATTACCTTGGTTTCTCCGGCACACAATAACTTTTTTCTATAGCCCTTCCTGGCTGGATCCCTCTTTTGGTATTTGCCATATGCTGACTACCATCTCTGTTTGCACTTTCACATGACTATATCTTGGCTCCCTAATGAGATTGGAAGATTTTTTTGAGTTTGTCCTATAAGCCTTTGTCTCTCAGTCTCTTGCAAACTTTTGAACACTTTAGCAAATATTAGTTGAATGACAAAAGAATGTATTCTCTTGTGACTCAGAGGGTGTTCCCCTCCGTTCCCCTTCTTAACCTACGTACAATCTAGTTTACTTAGCTTTCGTCCTGAATGCTGGGGAGGTATGGTATCTTCTCTCAAAACTGTTTTGCCTTGGCAACTAGAGCACAGTTTCCTCTTCTCTCCTCCTTTTTTTGGATTATCTCATACCTTCCTTATGCTGTCTGGTAATTACATGTTTAGGTTATGCCAAACTGTCCTCCAGTTCCTGCTGGACTCCAGGAGTAGGGAGGGCACATCACAGAGTGACAAGAGCATTGGACTAAGGAAGGAATCAGAAGCCCTCTGCTTTAGTCCTGACTCTTGTCTTTACAAGCTTTGGGACTCTGGAGCCTTGGTTTGCTCATCTGTAAAACAGGGATGATTATACCTGTCTCTCTTACTTGTTGCAGGCTCAAATGAGCTGAAGACTATATGGGCACTTTGTAAACTTTGTAAAAACTGCTGTACAAATGTATTGTGACATCATTATTAGGGACAAAAAGAAGGGGAATAAATTGAACATGTGGCCAATGGGTAGAAGGGAGCAAATAAGCAATTACAACTGAGGTGACCAGTTGTGCTTCAGCATGGTTGATCTGCCTGTAGAGGTAGGTGCGGGCACCCTTTCCCCCTGCCCCCCCATGGCTAGGAACTGGGGAATAGTTTTATCAAATGCCCATTGTCCCCTTATCCATCCTTACATTCATTTTCTTTGACTCTTCCCCAACCTGTTGCCCAGCACGTGGACACATTTTTAAACTCTGTCATGGAAGTTGGGAGACAGATAGGCAGGATATTCCTTCTGAAGCGGATGGGTGACTTCATCTTGACCAGGGCAATGTCCTTGGGAGGCCACCCAAAGTAGAAGGGATGCAAGATGATTTTGGTCACCCGTCGAGCATACAAATGGCTAAAGCTTAATTTGTGTGGCTTAATTGTACGGGAGCCCAGCTGAACCTTCCAAACCCTGGGATCGTGAGCCTGGCTGGGAAGAAGGAAGGGAGCACATGTTGTAATTGGGTCAAAGATAGCTGAGTTTTGGGGTTGTGGGGGTGAACGTTTCTGCTGTTTTAGAACTGCTTCTAGTCAGCGAGGGTAACAGTCAGAGACAGTATAATCCTGTGCCTCCGGGGGATTTTCTTAGTGTGGATGAGAATGGGTGACCTTATGTTTAGGAAGAATTACCTGTTGTCATTTGAGGTACTTGGCGGACACCTACACCAAATATTCCCCTTAATTTTATGCTATGATGCCTAAAAATTGCATCATTGAGGATTCATTCTTTTTTATCTAAAAGGTTTTTTTTGTTTTTTTGTTTTGGCTCTTCAGTGGCCCTAATGCAAATGTGTGTTGATGCAATGACTTAACTTTCCTAGGCTTTGGGGGAAAACCAGTGGAGAGTAAGCTTCTTCAGGAGTTTGACCCAGTCCTGTAATGGACTGGGTCTGAAAAGGTGACAGCTGTACACAAAGGAAATTAGAGGGACTTAGGTTCCAAAGACCATTCCTTCCCCAGTTGTGAAGGCAGCTTTGTTTCTGTGACAATTTCTCCAGGGTCTTTCATTATTCAGTTGCTAAGTGTTTTCAGGTGTCCAAAATCCCTTACGTCCCTTCTAAGGACTGAGAAAAGACTGGGGAACATGGGGGTTTGAGGCGGGGGTGACGGTTAGGTCCAGAGAGAGGGTAAGGTAAATGGCTAGGGATGGGGCCCTAAGGCTGACCCTGCCTCCCCATCCAACTATACCCTAAGGAAATAGGGGTCCAAGGACCCCCTCGTGCCCCCCTTTCACACCCTCCAGACCCTGCTCGGAGCAGACACTCACTGTCGGAAGCAATGCGCAGCTGTGACCACCCAGCTTGGGTGTATGAGGGTGGCCCCGCACCAGTGGCGCCTCTTATACCTCAGGCTTGCCTGCCATGGCCACTGTGTCAAGGTAGTTTCCTGGCCCCCGACGATTCGTCCTTGAGCCTGAGTTTGTCCACAGACTTGGACAAAAGGAAAAGAGATCGTGCAGAGGGACTCGGGAATGCATCTGCCATGGTTCCAGGTTCCTGCCCAGCCCCTCTGCCTCCATTTTGAGCACCAAGCTGCCCTGGCCCTTTCCTCCCCTAGCCCATCTTTTCTTCCACCTCGGAGAACTTGGGCTCCTGGGCCCTGGCCTGGATTTCTTACCTTTATTCAGGTCGGACTCTTGAATACCTGCGGGGAGTGTACGGAGGACTGAGCTCTGGGGGAGCGTGGCTCTTTGAATTTTAGGATTTCTATCGATTGCCCCCTCCCGCCTGGCCTGGACCCCCACTCCCACCCCCAGCCGCAGCCCTCCTCCAGATGCCCTTGCCCTGCCTCACTCTGTCGCTGGACCCTCAGAAGGAGGAGCAGCCGGAAGAGTAGGCTGACCCAGGCCATGCTCTTCCAGCTATGGGGCTCCTGCCCTCAGCGGGCTCCTCCTCACTGCCCGAGCTGGGAAGCTGCAGGAGATCTCTGGGCTCGGCGGGGGACTGCTTTCCTCCGCCTCCTCTCGGATTCTCCCCACCGCAGGGCCCAGGGGGCAGAGTGCAGGAGGCAGGTGCCTCCCTGGTGTTGGGATAGGACTTGTGGGAGGGGATGGGGGAGGAGCAGCGGCCCCACCCAAGCCCCAGCCCCTTCTCCTCCCTCCCTCCAGTGGTCTCCCAACGGCCTTTGTCCGTCCGGTGAGGTGGTGGGGGCTAGAGGGGACCACTGAGGAAGGATCTTCACGGGGCAGAGACAGCAATCTGCGACAATATTCAGAAAGAACCCACCTCAGCAGAAGCCCCTTAGAAAGGGGGGAGACAGAGAGAGAGAGAGAGAGAGAGAGACAGACAGACAGACAGACAGACAGACACAGAGAGAGGGGTGAGGGAGACAGAGAGAGTAAAGAGACAGATACGGAGACACACACAGAGATAAAGAGAGAGACAGAAACAGAGCAACAGAGACAGAGACTGAGAGAGACACAGAGATAAAGAGAAAGAGGAGGAAGGAAGGGGGGGGGAGAGAGAGAGAGACAGAGAGAGAGAGAGAGAGAGAGAGAGAGAGAGAGAGAGAGAGAGAGACAGAGAGACAGAGAGAGAGACAGAGAGAGAGACAGAGAGAGAGAGAGAGACAGAGAGAGAGAGAGACAGAGGCAGAGACAGAGAGACAGAGAAATATATAAATAGAGAAACAAACAGAGGAAGCCAGAGATAAAGTGGGAAAAGAGCCAGGTGGGGAAGTAGTTCTCTGTCCTTGTTATAACCAAGGTTTGTTCTCCTAAATTCCCTGTGGGAAACAGTAGGATGGCAGAGCAGGAGTAGGGTAGTGTGGCTTGGGTCAGACCATTGCTAGCCTCAACCTTCACACTCCAAACCTCCCCTGCCTCCTCCTCCCTCTCCCTAAAACAGGTCCTGCCAGGTCTAGTTCAGAAAAGATTTTCCCCTGCTTTCCTTAGCCCACTGCTCCTCTCAGGATGGGAGGAGATGTGTTCATTTTGACCTTGTAAACATTGTAAGATGGACTTGGGGCAAGTGACCTGAAATTTGAGCACAAACCTTGAGCAAAGATAGGGATTCTAGAATGTGGAGCTGAGGAGTGAGGGAATTTCAGACATGGGAAGAGGCCAGTGTGAAGGCAAAGGCGGCAGAAGATGGAAAGCTGAGATGGGGCAACAGCAAAGAAGCCAATTTGGTTGGAGTGTAGAGCATGTGGAGGGCAGTAATATAAAATAAAGTGACAAAAGTAGATTTGAGCAAGATTGGGAAGCTGAGGAGCTGCTATTTGATTCTATTGGATGGAACCAAACCTTGGATCTATGGGCAGATTCCAGGAAGTCTGCAAACTTACATAAAAAAACCAAACAACTATAGAATGTATTTCCTTTGTAATACTATGTGTTTTATTTCATTCATTTCAAAAATTATGCTGAAAAAAAGGATCCAAAGGAGTGCAGGACACACACACACGCACACACGCACACATACACATATCCTATAGATTCCTGAACCCTATGGGAATAACAGTATAAGATTCCTGCTTTGGAAAGATCATTTTGGCAATTATGGGAAGAATAATTTGGAGTGAGGAGGTACTGGAAGCCAGAAGTATGGTTAGGAGGCTGTCCCAGCTGCCTAGATAAGTAGGGATAAGGTCCTGAACAGGTAGCCAGCCATATGTGTGTAGAGAAGGGGACAGGAGTGGTAGAAGTCAAAGGATCACAGTGGAACCACACATTAGCTGCCATGTGCCTATCACCAAGATGTTGTTATGGGTGAGTTGTGGTAAGGCTACTTGCTACACAGTCAGAAAAGTCAAAGGAAGAGGAGGAGGAGAGCAGAAGCTGCCTCCCCTTTATAAATGGTACAATGCCCCAACCTACTTCTGCTATGATGGGGCATAGGCATCAGGGTTGGAGGACAGAAGAACCAGGGGATCACTCAGGGTTTGTAGTTTTATCCTGAAGTACCAATCCCTTCTGTGTTTGTAATGTTAATAGAATAGGAAGATCTTCCCTGCTCCTTAATAGGTCTAACAACATGGAGCCTATGACCAAATGGAGCCTGTGGTCACATAGAGCCTGAGGCACAAGGAGTTCAGACTGAGAGGAGCTTGTCTGAGGAGGAGAGAGCAGGAGCAGAGAGTGAGAGCAGACAGAGCAGATACAGAGAAGCAAGCTGTGAGTGGGTAGAGGGAGGAATTTGTCTAGGGGAACTTGTTTTTGTGGGAAGGCCTGACAAAAAGAAGGTTTAAGATGTTGAGACTGCCTGGATTAGTGATAAATACCCTGTTAAATCTTACCTCCTGATATTTTAATGATGTCCCAAATAAATATTTTGATTTTGTCTTTGAGGAAGAGAGTTCATTATATTTTCCGAATTTACCCTGGAAATATGCATGCATATTCATAGCAGGTGCTATGGGGTACGGCATTGGCATTACAGTATTGAACCACAAGTGTCCCTGGAAGTTGCCTGGTTCATTCTCTCTCTCCCATCCCCTAGGCATCCTCCATGGGGTAAACTCAAATCCAGCTCCCTATACAGAGGAGTAATAGATTCAAACTGAGACTTTACAGGTCATTTGGTGCAACCTTTTTATAAATAAGAAAACAGAGATCCAAAGAATTTCAGTGATTTGCCCAAGGTCACATTGAGAGTAAATAGCAAAGTGAAGATTCAAAACTAGAAGAGGTAATTGATTGACTTTGGAGGTTAGGAAAGAATTGAGACTTTGAATCAGGGTGACTAGAAAGATAGTGGTGCCCTCAACAGAAACCAGGACTTTCATTTCTTTAAAATCCTTATTGATGCCTTATTGGTTTTTTCTTTTTCTTTCTGCATCACTTCCATTTCAATATATCCTTTCCACCCTCTCTTCCACAGAATTATCCTTTATAACAAGAATGTTGCTATTGGACTCTTTTTTCCTCTGGTTAAAAACAGTTCATCATTTTAATCACAAAAATTTCTTTAAAAATTTTTGTCTACATCTTTCCATTTATCTCTCCCTTTCCCAATCCAAAGGAGCCAATCCTTATAACAAATGATAAATATTTTTAAAAAGAATAAAAGAGGAAAAAAACCCAGTAAAACAGATCAATACATCAAAAAACTGACAATATATGCCATGCTCCACACTGAACAAAGTGATAAATTTTGTTTCTTCTTTGCCTATGCTTTTCTTTCCTCAGTTTCTTTTTCATGCTATTGCTACAACTAACATTTCTAGCACCATCCCAAATAGTGATAAAGATATCCTTGTTTTACCCCTATGCTTTCATTGGAAAGACTTCTACATATCGTATTTTGTTTCTGTTCCTTCTGGTCACCTATCCCCTCTCTGAAGGTGCTCAGCGTCCTAACTTGGCCCTTATATCTTCTGACTGCCCTCCCTTGACAGTATCCAGTCTCCTGGCTCTTTTCTCGACCCCAAATCCCATCCAACCTATTCTCAGATAAAGTTTAACTAAGCAACACAACAAGAATTTTAATGGGTTACCTAATGAATATAGTACATACTGCAGCAATGTCCCACTCACTGAGTAGCAGGTGCTTGCTCCCATCTGGATTCCTGAATCTTTAGGAGCCCAAGAAGACCCAGAAGTTCTGGGAAGTAGCCATAGGGTCAAGTCTATGGTAAAGGGAGCTGGGTCCCTGATGATAGTTGGTGATTTGGGGGCCTTTCAAAGAGGGCAGAGGCAAAACTTTTCTGTCTTCTAGTCTTCCAGGGTTTGAGCAGAGAAACTATTGAGGGAGGATCTGACCAGAGGAGCTTTGGGCTCCCCAGTACTAACCCATGAAAGTAGACTACGCTATCTTTGCCACAGTTGACAGCCTTGGAGGAAGTCTTGGCCCTTTAGGTGCACTACAGCCACACTTACCACATACTCATTGAGATCACTCTCAGGAAGGAGAGAATGGGGCAGCAGTAGGGAGGGAAAGAAGAGGATCCCAAGAAGGCCCATGGCAGGGGTACTTGAATCATTGTCTTTAATGTATTTTTGGACCGTTCCAACAGATCAATTAATCCACTAGAGACTTGGGTATATGGGGATCATATCTCATAATCTCAACTCATAATCTTATCATGGAGTCAGATATCCTTGACCTTATACACTAAGATCTCTCCTTTCCTCCACCTCTATCCCCCAGTCACTTTGAGGATGAGAGAAGGGTCAACTTGGCCAAAGTGCTGGTCATGGAGAAACATAGACCTTGGTGAAGGAATGGAAAGTCTAAAGAAACTAGGCATGCAGCAGGGATTCCTCGGCTGAATCTAAGGTATGGGGCAAATGTAGGTGCAGTGAGGCACATTTGGGAAGATGGATATATCTAGGTTCAGTGGGAGATATGGGCAGTTGGGGATGCCCCTCTCCTCTAGCTACCTCTTACATAAATGATCCTATTTCTAGTGAGAGCAATGTGATTGCTTCATTATAATGGAAAATCCTTGTGTAAACCTGGTGACAAAGTAATAGGTGACAAGATGCTGAAAGTGAAGGAATGAATGAGGGCACCTCTGTAAATGTTTCTGAGTTGTGGTATTCTCACTCATCCTTTAGGATATTTATTTTGCAAACCATGGGTGACGTGTGATCAACCATCTGACATACAGACCAAGTGAAGGAATTAGTATTAGTCCATATATTAAGTGTCAGTAAAGCTCAATTTCTTTCTTCTGCCAAACTCAACTCAGCGCAACCTAGAGCTGAATGGGAACTGCTATTTCAAATATCCCTAATTATTTCCATTAAGACTATATTAGTCCTTGCTGCCACTGTTATCCAGCCTCTTCGGAGAGCGAGACAGGAAGTAGATTGGGACCGTCACTAGCAACATCGAATATCCTTTACCAGAGAACAGCTTTGAGGGGAACAGGGGAAACCTTTAGGCTCATATTTTCTTCCCACACTCCCATTCTGCATGCTGTAGTGGACAGAGCTCTCTCCAACTCTGGAATCAAAGAATGTAGATTAAAATCCAGGAGTTTTACACACAATAAATGACTGATGAATGGAATTTAACTGGAACCAGGGTACCCATAGACAAGAGTGATGTCAGAAATGTAGCAGGTAATTAGGGACTGGAGTGCAGCCAGTCTCTGAATTGAAGACACCTAGTTGACCTAGAAGTCATGTGGTCAGGATAGAGAAGGTCAGATTACAATGAAGTGGAAGCCGCCATGTGGAAAGAGGCATTTGTTTCACTTGGCACAGACTAAGTTGAACCAGTGCCCTGGAGACCCTTGGTTCCTGTACAGCAGGCAGGGCACTCCTTCCACTGATCTGCTGAGATTATCAGTAGGGTCTGGCCTAGGGGAATTTTTTTCAGTGCTCTCCCTACTTCCCACCTCAGTCCAAGTCTACCTTCTCACTGTCCTTGGCACCTGCCATACATTTCCATCTTTTCATCTATGCCGACTTTGTCCCCTCTCCAGTTCTATATCCTGGGAGTCCCTGCTTAATTTCAATCTCTTCCATATTGCCTTGTCCTATCCTGTCCACAGTCATCTTCCTTGCCATTTCTAGCTCCCTACCTTTGCTCTCAAAAAGGAGGGTCAGGTCACTGCTGGTGTACTACATCTGGAGCAGAGTGAGGATGGAGTGGAGGGAAGAGGGAAAAGCTTAGTCCTTTTCAAGCTTCAGTCCTGCCATGGTAGAAAGGGATTAAGAGGGACCGAGATTCCACCTTACTCCCTGATTACTCCTCACCCCCTGTACATCTATGGTATTTTTGCCCTTGTGTATTTTCAAACTCTATTGCCAAAGGCCCATATGAAACCATTTTTGAAAGAAACTTCAAAATGAATCCCTAAATGAATCCTGGGTCATCTTGTAAAAGAGCCCACATTCTACAACTCTTGCTTGGCCATCACACAGCCTTGACTTAGACTCCTCTGCCCAAATTCTCTCCACTGACACCTTGCCTTTCTTCTCAGGCCTGGAAACTCCCCCAAGTTCTGCCCCTATACTCCTTACCAGGAAATTATCATCAGTATAATCAATGTTGAAATCAATAACGTTTTATTGCCATTGTAAGTCACTCTCCAAAAGGACTTCCTAGCAGAAAGACAAATGGTCCTGACCATCTCCCCACTCCCACTTTCACCATTTATTTCTTTGAACCTGGTGTGTGTCTCCCCATCCCAGGAAGTAGGGACCCTTAAATATCCTTTCAAGTGAGTAAAGGAGGCAAGAACCCTGGATATGGCTGTACTTAGCCAAGCCTCAAGGAGGGAAAACTAAAAGTGTGCTCAGAAGGGCACTAGAAGAGCCTGGGGGAGGAGCAAGGGAAGCAGAATGAACTTGAGCGGACTCAGGAGGGGGCTGCTATTCATCACGTAATCAATCCAGGCACTGTAGAGGGCCAGGTTGGTAAAAGTCTTGGTCTTGATGCCTACCATACAGCCATAGTTCCAGTTCATGATCCCAAACAAGTAATAGACATCCTGAATCCGACATATTAGGGGGCCACCTTGGTCTCCCTGGGGAAAGAAGAAAGATCAGTGAGGAAGAAATGAGTTGTGGTGAGACTTCTAAGTCTATGAAATAGGGAAGTGTGGGTTCAGTGTGAATTCTTAGGGTTGGGCATACCTGGGTCCAGTATAGGATACTGGGGATGCTTGGGTTTCTTTAGGGTCATTAGGCAAACAGGGATGGTTGAGTCTTACTGGGCTGTCTCTTACCACACATCTTTCAGATGGATATAAAGGCATGAGTACACAAAGTACATCATTCCGGTAGCTGTCAGAGTTCCCGAGGGGCTCACGGGCACCTTGGATATTTTCACATCTGTCCAGGTCAGTGATTTTTACTCTTGCCTCCCGAAGTTCCATGGCACCTTCTAGGGCTAAAGAAACATGACAAAAAGACATCAGCGTTAAAATAAGGGACACTGAAAAGAGACTACTGTCAATTCTTGTGTAGCTTAATGCTCCCATCTTGACTGGTGCTTATAACTAAGGAGTACTGAGTGGCCTAGTTAGCCATGCCTCCTAGTCTCCCCACATCTGCTCCTATGGTGCCCACTCAGTCACCTCTCCATTTTTTTTTTAATCCTGGGATTCCCAACTTGTTGCCTTCCTTTATACCCAGGGAAAATCCTGGGAAATCCCCAATTTCCCCCAAATCCAGGGAAAAAAATCCAACGGATGTGTTCCTTTGTAGCTCAAGAGTGCACCTGTCTTTTGTGCCCCGAGGTTCTGGGCAAGAGAATACCACAGACTAAGCAGTCAAATCACCGAATAAAAGTCTAAATGCCACATCCTGGCACTCAAGACCCTTCTCACTCAGCTCCCATTCCACCTTGCCATCCTTGTGCTCCAGTATGGACATTCTTCTTTCCCCAGTCAAATCCATCTACTCACTGTCCCTAGCAATGCTTCTTGGCCCACCTTTGCTCATGCTGTGCCCACTTTGCTACCTCTCCATCTCTCTATCTTGGGAATTACAGATTCAGTCTAATCCTTTCTATAGCTCTGTATAGAATGATCTCTCTCCTTGGAATTTACTGCTGGGATCATTTGTTTTAAGCCATTTTTGCTATATGGAATCCTACTTAATATGTCCAGTCTCCCCAGTGAAATGGAAGCTTCTAGTGGCAAGGCTTGTTTCTTAAATCTCTTTGTAATGAGTACCTTGCATAATGCTGGGAAGGTTGCATCTTTTCTAGATAAGAATCATGGATATCATTTTCAAGTTTGAAGAGGACTTTTTATATAACTATAAAGAACTGTCCTTTCTGTAATGCCAAAGTGCTTGACTGAATCCAGAATAAAAGGGTTCAGATTCTGCCTCTGACACTTCTAATTCTAGATTTAGTGTTGGAAGGGAACTTAGAGGTAACTGAGTAAAACTTCCTTATTTTTACAAATGAGGAAACTGAGGCCCTGAGAAGTTAAGTGACTTGCCCAGGATCACAAGACTAGTAAGTAGCTGAGACAAAATTCAAATCCAGGTCTTTCTGACTTCAAGTCCAACACCCTGCCCATTGTCCCATGCTGTCACTTAATTTCTGTGTGACTGGGCAAATCACTTAATCTCTCTCGGCTTCAGTTACCTTATCTGTAAAATGGGAATCCTAATAGCACCTACCTCATAGGGTTGGTATAAGGATCAGATGAGATAATTTATATAACATTCTTTACAAAACCTTACAACACTATGTGGACGTGAACTCTTATTACCTCACTTGAGCATCACAACATCGTACAGTTACTGCTGATATCCCCCTGTGAGTTAGATATTCTAGGAATAATTATCCCCATTTTACAGAAGAGTGAAAAAAGCCTTAGAGGTTACATCTTGCCCACAGTGACGTAAATACTAGAATTGGCAACTGAATCCAAGT
This sequence comes from Notamacropus eugenii, assembly GCF_028372415.1. Taxonomy (NCBI): domain Eukaryota; kingdom Metazoa; phylum Chordata; class Mammalia; order Diprotodontia; family Macropodidae; genus Notamacropus; species Notamacropus eugenii. The sequence continues at coordinate 56,251,522 of NC_092872.1, read as the reverse complement.
TTTCCTTCCATGAGACTCTATGTCACTCTCTCCAATGTGTCTCTTCCGACCAGTTTGCAAAATACCAGTTTGAACTGAAGTGACTTCCTTCTCTGAAGTCCCTGATAGGTTTCCTGGGATGGGGATGATGCTTTGAAATTCTGTTTAAGTTTTGTTCTTGCAGTTTTTGTGAGGGTGCAGTGAGTAAACTGAAGAGTAAAGAAATAACGGGATCTCTCACCTGAGAAGTGTTGGGGAGCGAAGGAGGGAATGACTGGTGCTAGCAAGCAATGGAAATCCAAGGCCCTCTCACATTGATGGCAGTGGGCTTGGCCTGCCTAGTGAGGGAGGTGTGGCCGAATTTTCAACGGCGTCATCCAAATAAAATAGTTTTAGCACTCTTAGATAAGACTTACCTGGAGATTCTCCTAATTTTCCCCATCCTGTTATCCAGCACTGTCTGATTGATTTCAATTCCCAGGGTCCTAGTGGGATGCAGATAGGTGAAACATGTCTTCGGTATGGGATTTTTTGGTTCAGCTTTAATAAGGCAATGTCCCCAAACTGGTAAGGAATGTAATCAGACCTAATGTAGATTTTAGCCAAACTGGGGTAATGTTCTTGATTCTGTAGCAACGTGGCCAAGAAACGAGTGGTTGGGTAGGCATAGATGGAACCAATCATCACACTGTAATCCCAAGTGTTATTGGACCTGATGGGAAAGAGAGCAGATACCTGATGGCCTTGAAGTCCAAAGCAGCCCTCCACTGTTGACCCCCATGGGTCCGTCTTGACTTTCCTCCAGCCCCACCCAAAGAAAGCACTCACAATCGGAAGCAGCTTGCAGCCGTCATCATCCATTCTGACTGGATGAGGGTGGCACCACACCAGTGCCTGCCCTTATACCGAAGACTAGCCTGCCATGGCCAACGTCCGCGCCGGGGTTCTATAGCGAAATCTCGTGATCTGAGCTTGGGACGTCCACATACTGTGGGGAAAAGTGGAGGTCTCCTAAGAACCAGCCACCTGGCCTGCCCCAACGCCAACTCCATCTGAGGAGCCTGACATTCTGGATCTCTGTTTTTAGTTTGAAAGTCACGCCCAAACCAAGGACTAGGCCTCCCTTTCTTCTCAGGTGCCAGGTTTCCTACTCCTACCTCTTGCTTCCTCACATCCCTTACCCAGTACCTGTTCCATTGCCAGGAGACATGCCCTTCTGCTGTCCTCCCTCCATCTAGTCTCTTTATTTTACAAAATTTTAGACTTCTGGACCCCAAGTCTTACCTTCATAAAAATCTCTGTCTCGTTCATCTGGTAGAGGGGGCAAGGCAGAGAACACAAAGTCATTATTGGCCACAGGTTTGTCGCGTGTGTGTGTGTGTGTGTGTGTGTGTGTGTGTGCTGCCCTCGGCTCTGCCCTCTACACTTTGGGGGTCATGGCTGCCCTCGGCTCTGCCCTCTACACTTTGGGGGGTCATGGCTGCCCTCGGCTCTGTCGCCCCCACGCTGGGGGGGTCACAGCTGCCCTCGGCTCTGCCCTCTACACTTTAGGGGTCACGGCTGCCCTCTACACTTTGGGGGTCACGGCTGCCCTGGGCTCTGCCCTCCACTTTGGGGGTCACGGCTGCCCTCGGCCACGCCCCCCACACTTGGGGCATCACGGCTGCCCTCGGCTCTGCCCCCAGCCACCCTGCTCACGGGCATGGTTGGTCTGCAGCAGCAGGGCCAACAAGAGGGCCAGGTGGGCCCACGCCATCTTGTCTTCGACCTCGTTCTGGGAGCTACGCTCCCCTCCTTCCCTCAACTCTGAGCGGCTCTCTAGCGCCCCCTGCAGTCTGCAGCCTGCGGCGGAGTGGGGGAGGGGCGGCGGAGCGGCGGGGGAGGGGTGGGGGGGAGGGGCCCCCTGATGCCTCGGCCCTGGGTGCGTGTACCTGTGCCAGGCAGAGCAGCCTCTGGGCCCCACAGGCCTGGCCTCGGGCCCTCCGAGCCTCCGCGCCGGTGCCCAGCCTTCCCGGCCCTGCTGTCTCCCTCCCTGTCCCACCAGGGTCAGGGCCTTGGCCTCTTCAGATCCCCGAGCCCGGCGGCGGCCCGGAGCCCACGGCCCCGTGTTCCCCCAAATCAGCACCTTCTCCCCCATTTCCCCAAGTCTGGACCACGACAAAAGGGCCCAGCCCTGGCCTCCAGGGTCCGACCACTGGCCGAGAAGAGCCTGCCCCGGAGTCACTGCGGCCTGAGCAGGCCTTTCTGCAGGCCTAGGGACAGGAGGTGTTGGGGAGGCCTGGGGAAAGAGAGGTGCAAATGCTCGGAGGTAGGAAAGGGCAGGGGAAGATGGGGGAAGGCGGCCGTCTGGAGTGGCCCAACCGAACCCGAGAATTGCTAATTGCTAGGATACATTATCTAATCAAACAAAAAAAAAAATGCCTTTTTTGTTTTATATCTGCTATCTTATCACATGCTATATTATATGGCTTCGGATCCCATATTATACTATGTCATGCCGAGTGTTAGGTGGAACCTGAGTTATTTGATTCACATTTATCGCCTTAATGTTTTCGGGTGTGTTTCATATAGTCATTGACAATCTGCACTTCCTGTGTTAAAAATTAGTCATTTCCCTGGACCACTTGTCAACTGGGGAGTGTATCTTGGGCTTCTATATTCCTGTTAATTCCTGATACGCCTTCAATATGATTGATGAAGATTTCCTCCCCATCCGGCAGCGTCTCCTATTCTATCCACCCTGATTTTCTGTGGGCAAAAATTAAAAAATTTTATATATCTGAAATTTTGTATTTGCAGTACTGCTCTCTCTGGCCAGAGTTGTGAAAGGCACCCACTTTTGCTCCAACAGTGTATTTAAAAATTTTTTAACCAATTACCAAACAGTTTTGATAATTACTGTTTACAATATAATTTGAGGCATGGAAATTCTATTACCTCTTCCTATCTTTTTAAAAAATTAACATGCATTCTTTATAAGTTTGCAAAGTGCCGGGCATTGCACTAAATCCTGGAGATATAAAGAAAAGATGTAATGGTACCTCTCCTTAAGGAGCTTATATTTTTAATGGGGAAGAGAATGTGCACATATACATAAGAGTTTATATATAGAACATGTACAAAATGAATGTCAGGTGGTTTTTAAAGGGGATTTATTAGCCACTTGGGCAGAGTAGAGGGACCAGGAAGGGCTTCATGAAGAAAGCCTTAGTTTAGCTAAGTACTGAAGGAAAGCCTAAGGAGGTAGTGTGGAGAAGGGAGTGCATTTTAAGCACAGGGACACGTGGCTTCAGAGGGGATGAGTCTCCAAGGTCTCTCCCCATGTAGCATCACTGTTAGTGGCACTGGATGCTAGAGTGCAGCTGGCATGACACCTGAATAAGCTGAAAGTGAGAATGACCAAAAGGGCTGTCCCCAAACTCAGCCGTTTTGAAGATGCTCCTAGTTCTGGCTACAGAATCACTCAAAACAGATTCCTCCTAACCTTGTGGTCAGCAGACCAGCCACACGTATTCTACAATCTTTCCAAGGCCCAAATGATCACAGCTCCCCACCAAGTGGTCCCCTCAGCTTCTCCTTGTAGAGGAGATGTCATCCCAGGCAGTCTGGGCATGTTCTACTTGAAACAGATAGGACTCATCTGAGTGTATGAACAAACACTTAAGTTGTAAGACATTATCTGTTGTACTCTCCTGGGAGATGGAGACAATTTCATGGGACTGAAGAACACATATTTCACAGTCACTTCAGATCAGTCCAAAAAATCTGGATCTCCTGGTTAGCCGGGCATGGCTCTTTAGGACTTTCCCATTCCGTATGGCCCTGTCAGTCATCTTTCCCCAAAAGGGACAGTGTTGCTGGAAGCATTACCTAATAACTAATTGAGGACCTCCATACTCTTGAACTTATAAGATTACCTTTTGGGAAAGAAATACAAAACAGAGGAGGCAGCCAGTCACTTTAGGTTCCATCCCAGGCTTTATCAAGCTTATTATTTCCCATTCCACATACTTCAGGTATAGATGCCATGGTTGTTGGGTCTCTAGAAAAGAAGAAAAACCTCCTCCCTCCTCTTTTCTCCATCCTTCCCAATATTTTTCAGTGAGAGTTCATCACCTCTGGTGCTGAATGTTCCCCTTTAACACAAGCCTCAGTCATAGGGATACATAAGTACCAGTCAGGGATCATTGTGTCATCTCAGCAAAGTGAAGCCCCTATCTATCAGTAAGATCTCCATGGAGCCAGAGTTTGTGCCCAGTTCCACAGGATCACCCTGGTTTAACAGATTAAAGGATTCCCCGCCCCCCTCCACTACACATATACACATATATTTTAATTGGTAAAGGCTAGATTATAAATCAGCTATTGGCTATCTTCCTCCTAAATACTGAACAGTCTGGGGTTTTAGGGTTACCAATTTTTATATCCTAAACCCCTTTTATTCCCCCATATAGATGATGGAGTGGGGAAAAGCAAGTTGCAGCCAAGAAGGCAAAGTCATTATCTCCTCATTTTTTAAAACCACATTCCTTATCTTTCCATATGCAGATATAGCCAGCCAAAGGGCTTTGGGCCCTCTTTTACATATAAATCCTACGTGTATTCAGTTATCTCCTAGATATTTTGTGCATTTTAAAGTTATTTTGCATTGAAAGAATGAGCATTTTACCTAGCCAGCAATATGGATGAAGCGAAGATACTTGAACAGGGAATTAATTTGATCAGATTTGTGCATTAGGAAGACAACTTTGGTAGCAGTGTGAAAGTTAGATAGAGAGAAGGCAGAGACTGGAGGCTGGAAGACAAGACAGGAAGCATTACAACACTCTAGGCTAGAGGTTTACGTCTTTTCCATTTTATTGTTATGAACGTGACAAACGTGAGCATTTCCTGTACAAAGAACAGAAAAACATAGTTGCCCATAAAACTGTGACTATCGAGGAAACGTAGCTTGATAAATTTTTTAGTAGATTTCAAATTCCACCTGAGAGCGATATCATTGCTCTTTTCCTCCATGTCCCCTTCTCACTTCCTACTCTCTTCTGGGCATATTTTAAATGATCCATTGATTTCTTTCTGTAGTGGAGATTGAACTGATCTCCATGGGCCATCTCAGGGAGTGGGTGCCCAGAGCTGTCTTCCAAACTGCCAAGGACTCCAGCTACCTGGTCATTCAGCACATGGACCCTTTGGGGATATCAGGCTTTCTGGTTGCTTCTAGCCTTGTGCTGAAAGAACCTGTCAATTGTTATCATACTAAAAGGCCAAAGTGGTCATTTGGTCCTTCCCCACTTCATGACAGTGGCAGGGGTGTGATGGTGTTGCAACAATTAAAAGGAGAGGTAGCTTTTGGTTTGCTCTGTCCTTTTAATTCTCTATCCATCTAACTCCTGGACTTCTCGTGAAGGGGTGGGGTGAATGGAGCTGGCCCTTCTCTGCTCTGGCAATGTATCATCCTGCCCATGTGACATCTAGAGTAGCAGCATTCAATGAGGCAGGCTTGTATCTGAGCTCCAGGGTTATTTTTTCCCCCACTTTGGACTTCTTTTTCTGAGTAGGTGACAAATCATCAATCTTCTAGATGTATTCAGGCTTCGAGGTGACTTTGTTGGTATGAGGAGACTTTAGGTGAAGTTCAGAGGAGGAACTTAAACATCCAAGGATCACAAGTCAGACAGATTATTACTCAAAGGCATGTAAGCATGTGAATCCTCAGCCCTTAAGTCTCATAGGCAAATAAATATGGGTGGCTGCACAGGCTTATGGTTATATGTGCCTCCGCCAAGAGCACAGAGCTCTGAATTTGGGTCCTTATATCTGGTTGTGGTTGCTGAGCAGATTCACAGGAACCAAGTAGGAGGGGGTGCCTTAGGGGGTTTAGACTGAGACTCCCCTTACTCCTCACATTATGTGTCCAACTCTTCTTGCCTGCATTTGGGGTTTTCTTGGCAAAGTGGCTTGCCATTTCCTTCTCCAGCTCATTTTATGGATGAGAAACTGAGGCAAACAGGGGTAAGTGACTGGCCCAGGGTCAGTAGGTGTCTGAGGCCAGATTTGGATTCAGGAAGATGAGTCTTCCTGACTTCAGGATCCGCAGTCTCTCCATTGCGCTCTCTAGCCGTCCTTTCACTGATCACAAAGGTACTGCAGTTAGGAAAGTTTGCTAACATTGCATACATGCAAACCAACCCAATACAACCAAGATTAGGAGGGAAGCAGAAAACTGGCAATGAATTTTTGTAACTAGTGTCTGTGATAAAGACAGTTCTCTAAAATATAGAGAACTGAGTCAAATTACAAGAATAGAAGTCATTCCCTAATTGATAAATGTTCAAAGGATATGAACAGGCAGATTTCAGAGGAAGAAATTAAAGCTATCTATAGTCATATGAAAAAATACTTTAAATCTCTATTGATTAGAGAGGTGCAAATCAAAACAACTCTGAGGTACCACATCACACCTATCAGACTGGCTAACATGACAAAACAGGAAGATGATAAATGTTGGAGAAAATGTGGGAGAGTTGGAACACTAATTCATTGTTGGTGGAGCTGTGAGCTGATCCAACCATTCTGGAGAGCAATTTGGAACTATGCCCAAAGGGCTACAAAAATGTGCATACCCTTTGACCCAGCAATAGTGCTTCTAGGACTGTATCCCAAAGAAATCATAAAAATGGGAAAGGGTCCCACATGTACCAAAGTATTTATAGCATCTCTCTTTGTGGTGGCCAAGAACTAGAAACTGAGGAAATGCCCATCAATTGGGGAATGACTGAATAAATTGTGGTATATGAATATAATGGAATACTATTGTGCCATAAGAAATGATGAACAGAAAGACTTCAGAGAGACCTGGAAGAACTTATATGAACTGATGCTGAGTGAAACGAGTAGAAGCAGAACTTTGTACACAGCAACAACCACAGTGTGTGAGGAATTTTTCTTGTAGACTTAGCCCTTCACAGCAATGCAAGGACCTAAAACATTTCCAATGGACTTT